>NC_056726.1:62809088-62929088 GCF_019279795.1 Protopterus annectens | reverse complement strand
ATAAGTAATATTTGTTTTGTCATTACCTATCAGACCACATCTAATATATACATATAATTTTGTAGTACCAGAAGTGATTTTTTCATTCTCAGTTTACTACACTTGTATATCACCATTATGTGCCTTGTTGTATATACATTTTGTAGCATTTGATGATACACAAATTACTAGTGAAAGCATGTGTATTACTACCCAGCAAAAGATGACTTTCCAAATGGAGACAGCCATACTTAAACATTTTGTGTCATGTAGAATACATCAGAGTTATCTTATCTTACACCCAGTGCATTTACCAGATCTGGCACCCTCAAGATGGGGACAAAAAAAAGGTTTTCTCTCTGAGATAACAAATAAAAAATGTCTTCTCTCCAAGTTTATAAATTTCAGAATGCTGGTACTGCAATACTATCCCATATGGAATTGCTGATTGTGCCCACCCCCTTTGTTGTACCCTAGCTATATGGGTTGACTTATCTCAGTGTCTGCTATGTTGGGGTGCCAACTCTGTACTTATTTGTTGGCTCTACTATGAATAATCCTGTCTTGATTAATCAAAAAGCAATTATTTGTTCCCAAGCACCTAAAAGCCAGGGAGGTTAAGAGCTACATTCTCAAGATGGCACAACACATTTTTATCTGCAGGGGCACGATTCCTTGTACACAGTGCACTCCCAACATTGAGGGCAAGCCCTCAAACCTCCCCCCAAAAATTATATCTGTGTGTGTGTGTGTGTGTGTGTGTGTGTGTGTGTGTGTGTGTGTGTGTGTGTGTGTATATATATATATATATATATATATATATATATATATATATATATATACATATATATATAGATATATATATATACATATATTTAGGCTGCTTGTTTTCGCCTCCAAGTAGGTCTTTTCAGCATATCTATCATTTGCAAGCCTCTAAGCAACTGTTGTGCTAAATTCCGCATTTTTACTTGTAACTGTGTTTTAGGATTATAGATGGCCTTGTGCTGATGGCTATCACTCCAACGCAATGTTTGTAACTGTGTTGTATGGTTATTGTTGGCCTCGTGCTGACGGCTTCATTTATCTGTGACCTACGTGTGTTTTTGACCTCTGCAAGCTGCTTTTGGGACGAGTGGGGCTCTTTTCTACACTGACTAATGCTGCATTAATTTTGTATGGGTACAAGGGGCTTGACTGAATACTGCTGGCTTGTCATGACCAGAAACCTGGTTTAATGACGTCCTGTTAAAAGGACGCCAACCAAAGTGCATCGCTGAATGCCAGATAGCCTCTTAAGGTGGAATAACAATCCCCCTTCAAGTCTTCAGCTTAAAATCAGGTTTAGCAGACATTTTTCTTTCCATTTGTAACTATAAGGGCTCCGCACAGCTTCTACATGGTTTTGGGGACCATTTTGCCCTATATACTGTACTGTTTGACTGCTTGCTTTGTACTTTGTCATTTGCCCTTTGCTTAGGTTAATTACCGACTTAGCAGCTGTAAGCTGCTTTTTGGGATGAGTGGGTCTCTCTTTATGTTGTCCCCAGCTGCATTACTTTAGTCTGAGTATACAGGGCTCGACTGTTGCACTTTGCTAGCCTAGTCTGCTCTCCAGATGTCCTATAAAAAGGACGCCAATGAACATATATCGTTGAAGGCCTTTATTTCTCTTTCAAGGTGGATCAATGGTCCTACTAGAGCCTTTAGCTTAATTACTGGCTTAGCAGCTCTTTTTCTTTTCTGTTTGTCTCTATAAGGGCACCACATGGCTTTTATATTGTTCTGAAAACTGTTTTGGAAATTGTTCAGCACAAGTTATTGCACAGCATGAACATATCGTAGTTTACTGTGTTAGTCTGTTGAGCACTATATATTGCACTGTTTAGAGATTTTATAGTATTACTTTATCATTTATCCCTTGCTTTCTGCTGCTTATATTTGGCTCTACTGCTGTATAACCCTATCCTCTGAAATGGACTAGGGTCACTGATAGCTTTCTGAACTGCTGAATGAATGTTTTGTTCTATTTAATGGAGCCTATATTGCCTAACCTGTATTGTTCATAGCATAATGTCTGCTGCTTTCCATTGTTAATCCCCTAAACCTAATCTTCCTCTACATACTTGCTCTAGCCTCATCTATCCATAGCCTCTCTCTACTACTGTGCTTTGTTACACTCTCCTTTCTTGTCTAAACATCCCTTACCTTCTACCTTCCCCTCTACATCTGCAATATTAACTAACTCAGTGTTGTTTCCCTCTCCTCTACAGTAATCCATCCTGGGTGCTCCCTCCCTGCTTTAAATGCAAAAGGAATACCTCTGGCCATCACCTGAAGACACCCTGAATTGGCCAGCTTGCCTGGTACTTATAAAAATACTACTGAGAAGACCCCCCCAACAAGATTGTGTAAATGCATGTTGCTTAACACTAATTAAATGTAGACGATGTACTATCTATAGAGTTAATCTGCCCTCCCGTGAGTGCGTTCTAGCAGCCTACCGCAGACCGTTTGCCCTCTCCCCTTCCTGATATCAATACCCTAGAATGTATTTAAACCTAAGACTGGTCCAACTATCCCTGCTGTTTGCTATCTCCTTCTACCATTAGGTGGCAGCATCTACCAATATAAATCCTAGATATTCTTTATAATCCCAAAAGTTTTATTTTTTCACAAACAGTTGGTTATGAGTTAATATCCTTAGACTGTAAATATCTTCTCTCCCCCTGCTAAACCACCCTCTGTAAAGGCAGCCTTCTTTTTCTGGCTGGAAATATTTAGCTCATACCTTCCAACTACAGCCTTTAAACTGCTCTTTGCTGATACTTTTTCTGCCCTATGTGCTCACTCCGCTCCCCTACCCTGACCCCATTCTCACCCGCCCCCAGTACTCCTAGCTTTATTCCTATCTTACCCCACCCTCTCAGTGTAATTACTCAATACCAGCTCCCCCCTCATTACTCCTCCCACCTATAGCCATCCTTCTTAAACTCTGTAATCTGTACTCCACCCAATAATTATAGTCCCCTCCTCTTTCCTTAAGTCTCTAGAATACCTACATCACTTTTTAAACCCTTTCTTCTTCATAGCCGTCTCTATTTTCCTAGCCACTCATACCAATCTCTCTCTGCTCCAACATGCTCTCCTCAAGTTATCACACCCTCCAGTCCCCCAGCCACCTCTTTCTGTTCCTACTTCCCTTATACTATGCTACCTCATATTCCACCTATGCTTGTCCAATACCACCTACAAAGACAACTACCATACAAACCCACCTTCCCCCTCACTCTTACTCCCATTTCCACTCTATGTCCTCTTCTCTCATTCAGCTCAACCCTCTGCACCTATTCCACCCTAAACTCTTCTCCTCTAAAGTCAAGATACTGTCACTTGCTCCAATCTACAGTCTACCACAATTCATGCCTGGTAGACCAATATGGCTAAAGGATATCTCCTTCAACAACCTAGTCCAAGCTGGTGATATCCATCCTAACCCTGGTCCTACATCCTTTATTAACACACTCATCCCTTACCCTCTTCCTCCTATCTCAACACCCTAAAGATTTATACAATTAATGCACAAAGTCTAAACAACAAAGTACACCAACTTCAAGCTTGGTTAATGCATAACTAACCATAAATCTTAGCCATCTCTGAAATCTGGCTCAAGCCCTTTATCTCCGACTCTGAGATTCTGCACCCATGATTTCAGTGTCTCAGAAATGACCAACTAAATAAAAAAGGTGGAGGCACTGCCCTAGTCTACTCCAACCTTCTTACCTTAATTCCCCTCCAAATTCCAATTCTTCAATTCCAGAACACTGAATTAACTGCTGGAATTCTAAAACTAAATAAACATAAAAATATCTGCATCATTGCCCTATGTATCTCACCTGGTAACAATATCTCTACATTCAGAAATATTCTCCTATGGGCCTCTACTGAAATTAACTATGAAACTTATATCCTTGTTGATGTGAATATTGACTGGAATAAAATCAATTGCCCCTCTCCCTCCCTATCCATTAACCTCTATAACTTCACTCAAATAATCCTCTCCATCACTCAACCTAACAAAATAAACCCTCCTGGATCCACTATAGATTGGATCCTAGTCTCAGATCCAAATAAAATAACCAATTCTGGCACAATTCCTGATACCTTTAGCGACCACCTCCCAGCCTTCATGCATCGCTCAACTAGTTCCTCCCCACACCAGCATCAGTACATTCAAACTCATAACCTCAGTAGCTTCAACCCCACTACTTTCTCAAATACTTCAAACAAATGAACTAGCAAATTCTAAACATCCTTCCTCTTGACAAGGCTATAGAATACTTCAACTCTGTCTTCCTTGATACTTTAAACTCACTAGCCCCACTAAGAAACAAAAGGATAAAAACTAAAACTGCTCCTTGGCTATCCAAAGAGACAAAACAGATTATGCACCACAGAGACAAACTATGGAAGCTTTACCAAAATAATAAACTGGACAATACCTTGCTCCAATATAAACAGTTCCACAACCGTGCAAAACGACTAATCACCAAAGACAAAAAAATCCTACTATATCAAACTTTAGTCTAATAACAATAAAAAACCCAAAGAAATTCTGGAACTCAGTAAACTCACTCCTCAATCCAGGCTCCAAGAATAATCCCTGTCCTGACCCAAATAAATCTGATCTCGAACTAGGCTCTAAATTAAACTAATTTTTCATAGACACTATTACTACCCCCACCAAGACATTTCCCAATAATAACCCAACTGCTCTACACTCTCCCCCTTCTAACTAACCTCATCTGTTTGAACTCAAACCCATCTCCACTAACTTTATAAAAAAACTTTTGTCCAAACTTAAACCTTGCTCTAACGCTCCTGACAACATTCCCTCTTCCTTCCAAAAATATGCTGCTGATGGCATTGCACTCCCAATCAGCAACATCAACCAATCCATAAAAGAATCATACATCCCCAAACTGTGGCACTCGGCTTATATTCTTCCTCTTCATAAAGGAGGCAAAAATACCAGCATCTCAAACTTTCACCCCATTGCTTTGCTCTCACCAATCTCCAAAATCCTAGAAAAATGCATCCACCTCCAACTTATGCCTTTCCTGACCCAAAACAATCTTTTCACTCCTACCCAGCATGGCTTCTGTCTAGGCCATAGAACAATAACTGCTCTACTCTCTTTCCTAGAAGCTGTCAATCAAGCCTGAGATTCAGGCCACTTAGTTTCTACTGTTTTACTCAATCTGTCTAAAGCCTTTGATACTGTTTCCCACAAGCACCTTCTCTGTCATCTCTCAAACCTTAATCTCTCACATAATGCTTTATCCTGGTACTCTAGCTATCTATCATACAGATCACAGGCAGTCTTATGGAAGAACTCCATTTCTTCCTTCCTACATACCCCAACTGGCATACACATGGATCCATCCTTGGGCCAATGCTTTTTAACATCTTCATCAATAACTTTCACACTGCTATTCCTGATGCTAAAGCCATTCAATATGCAGATGATTCAACATTAGACTGCTCTGCCTCAAACCTCTCTGAATTGCTGACTAAATCCCAAACTGCCTTCTCAACAACTGAAAACTGGATGCACCAAAACCACCTCTCTCTCAATGCAAATAAATCAAAGATTCTACTAATCCCTCCCACAAAGACCCACTCCTATGATAAAAACAACTTCAAAGTCTGTAGTCAAACCAACTCACCTGTAGAAGTAGTCCCCTCTGCCAAACTACTTGGCATTACTGTAGATGAGCACCTCAAGTCTGATATTCATATTCAACAAAATATTAAGAAAACACACCAAAAGCTAGGTATGCTGTATAGGAATAATCGCTTTCTCTCCAACTCTACCAGGCAAACTCTGGCCTCAACATATCTTCTTCCTTCCGTATTATACGGAGCCCCTCTCCTAACCAACCTGTCCTCCTCTATAACCTCTAAACTAGAAAACTGCTACAACAAAATCTCTAAATTTGTCTCTAAATCTAAAAATACCACCCATCACTGCCTAACCCCACAATCCCTGAATTGGCTTGAACTCCCAAACTACCTAGACTATCTCCAGATCACTACTGTACATAGACTCATATTTCACCCAGCAAAATGTCCCACTCTAACTAACATCCTTCCCCCTTATACACCCAACAGAGCTCTCAGCTCTGAAAATCAGAACTTAATTACTATCTATAAACCTAAACGTCCTGCTGGCCAACTTCTCCTATCTTTCTCACTAGGCAAAAAATGGAATTCCCTTCCCTCCACACTAAGAACCATACCAAACTCAGAAAACTTCAAAACCCAACTATTCAAACACCTGTCCACTAAATGGAAATGTACCTGCCTTCACTCAACCTAATCCAAGAGGGTTCTCGCTCTGGTTCCCAAGCTCTACAACTCTCATAGTTATCTTCCTATGAGCCTATCTAAGCTCTCAACAATTTCTATAGCTTCTCTCTAAGCTCCCACCTCCTACAGCTACCCTCACACAGCCCAACCTTGTAAATATTGTAAATAGCATTCTACTGTTGATGTATGTATGTAAAGAGTATTTACATTTTCTTAAAAGGTTTGTATGTAAACTGTTTCCACACCTAACCCATATCTGTTTCCCTCAAATGAAACTGTGTGATCCCTACCTTCAAGCTTAATAAATTTGTTAACTATGCATGATAGTGAATGCATTTATGAGTAACTATTCTACATAAGATCTTTACTATTAACTATCATTTGTATCCAAATTGCATAATGCATCTTGGAGCTTTTCTCCCCGGGCTTCTACTGAAAATGGGTCAATTCGGCTCAGTGGACTTCCCTGGTAATCAAATTGCAAATAAATAAATAAATAAATATATGTGTATGTGTATATATATATATATATATATATATATATATATATATATATATATATATATATATATATATATATATATATATATATGTGTGTGTGTGTGTGTGTGTTTATATATATATATATATATATATATATATATATATATATATATGTGTGTGTGTTTATATATATATATATATATATATATATATATGTGTGTGTGTGTGTGTGTGTGTGTGTGTGTGTGTATGTGTGTGTATATATACACATATATACTTATCTCTGAACCATTAATAGTGCCCCCTTATTCAAAAAGTCTTTACATCAATATCACTCTTCTCAATGGCTCTCTCCAACTACTCAGTAACCTGATTTCCTGATTGACCCCTTCTAACCCAATACTCATCTCTTTCTCCCGTCTTAATATGTCACCCTCAGAAATCTATCTATACCCAGTTTTGCCTCACATGGTATATGAAAATTAGTGTAGTAACCTACTCTTGTTTATGTATACTATATAAGGTACACTGAATAGTCTATCTGTTTAAAATGCATTATATTATTGTATAAGAATGATATCATGGTATAAAGAAAAAAGTATCAATTTCAACAATTGGCTAAGCTTCTGGTGTCATTCAAAAGGAATCCAGTGTCTGTCAGCCTGGAATGACATGCTCGACAAGCCACGCTGCTTCGCTAGAGACGGCTTGCACCTGTCACCCTTAGGCTTTCGAATACTGGCCAAGGCTCTTGCCACCCCCATAGTGCCTTCTTTAGGCAAGGCTCAAAAGACAAACCCACCGCCATAAATAGAACAGGTAACAAAAAACTGAGAGTAATGCTACTCAATGCCAGAAGTCTAAACCTCAAAATGCATGCACTCGAGGCACTCCTCAGTATGGAGAAAATTGATATATGTGCAGTAACAGAAACCTGGTTTAAGGGTCCAGAGAGCACCCCAGCACTACCAGGCTACAACTCATACCATATATTTCGGCCACAAAACCCAAACCGAAATACAAAAGGCAGGGGAGTATCCATATTCATCAAGGATATCCACACCTCCAAGTTAGTGGCACAGCACGATGCTTCAGAGATCATCCACGTGCAACTAACAACAGGCAAAACTGCTACTCAAATTATAACTTGCTACAGATCACCCACCATGTCCCAGGACCCCCACTCTGCATTCCTGGAAACACTGGGAAACATAAAGGTCCTACCAAACACCCTGATATTGGGTGATTTCAATTACCCAAACATTAACTGGGAGAACTACTCAAGTATAAACTGCCTTGCCCAACATTTCCTAGAATTTATAATCTCAAAAGCCCTGGATCAACTGGTCAACACCCCCACCAGAGGTGACAACATATTTGAGCTGGTCTTCACCAACATGGGTGACTGGTGTTCCACACCGGAGGTCAACCCCTCGCTGGTTCGATCTGACCATAAACTAATCACTCTGGATATCCACATTCCTCCACACCCCCAGTCAAAGAAACCACCGTGAAAAACTTTTCAAAATCAAACTTCACGTTACTTAAGACCGAGGTGGGATGTTTCAAAGCCCCCATGCTAAAAAAATAATGCTGTCCAAGCTGCAAAATCCTTTACTAATGCACTCTACAGGCACCTACAAGAATCCATGGATCATGCTATCCCAAACAAAGCCAAGACTCACTCCGCCAAGAAAAGGAAACCTGTCTGGTGGACCCTTGCCATAAATAAGCTATACAATAGAAGGAGAAAACTAGTACAGAAAAGAGTAAAATCCCAAGAAGAGAAGACATCCCTGATCAGTATCAGCAAGAAACTACGTTCCCTCATAAAATCACCCAAGGCTAGCTTCAAAAGAAAAATTGTCATTGACTCCACAGGTAACCACAAGGCATTCTTTAGCTATGTCAAGAATCTAAGTGGCAATTCTCAGATCTGCTCAGAGTTAGTGCAGAATGGCACAAAATACACTGAACCAACCGATATAGCCAACATCCTGGCAGACAGGTTCAGTGCAAACTTCACCCCCCTCTCACCCGCAAAAGGGCCCATAACTATACCAGAAGAATGTAGTGCCCTTAAAATCACAGACACTCAGGTTAAAACAGCCCTCTCCAAAGCCAAAAACACAGCATCAATGGGACAGGAAGGTGTCCCAGGCTGTGTCCTACATCAGCTCAAAGATGAACTAACCCCTTACCTAAACACACTGTTTAAACTCAGCCTCTCCACAGGCTACGTGCCCACAGAGTGATGCACAGTAACGGTTATTCCACTCCACAAAGGTGGAGCTACAGTGGACCCTGGGAACTATTGCCCTATAAGCCTGACTAGCTTGGTCTGCAAAGGTATGGAGTGCATCATCATGGATCTCATTAACAGAGACATTGGAAACCTCCAAACACTGGACCCTACCCAGTTCAGCTTTGTTAAGGAAAGATCATGCATCCTAAACCTGGTGGACTTCTTTGAGACAGTTACCAAAGCTATGGACGAGGGAAAGGTAGTCCACACAGCCTACCTAGACCTCACAAAGGCCTTCAACACCATTCCCCACTCAGGTATTATAGACAATCTCACCAGCCTGAACATAAACCCTTACATCATGAGATGGGTTGACAACTGGCTCACAGACAGAACCCACATGGTAAGAGTTGCAGGAGCTAGGTCTGACTCTAAACCGGTTACAAGTGGCATTCCTCAGGGCTCAGTCCTAGGACCCTTCCTGTTTGGTATATACTTCTCAGAGGTACAGGCAAGCACAGGAGGACTATGGATGACCAAGTTCGCAGATGACTGCAAACAAGGGGCTATAATTGATGCTCTGGCTGCCACAGACATCCTCCAAAAGGGTCTCACTGAGACAGATGCCTGGTGTCAAAACCATGACCTCTAGCTAAATGCCAAAAAGTGCATAGTCATCCCCTTTGGAAAAAACAAAGTACCCACAAACTACCACATAGGTGGTAGCCCCCTAAATACGTTAGACGCAATAAGGGATCTGGGGACCCAAGTAAATAGTAACCTCTCCTTTGATAATCACATTGCCAAAGTGGTTAGAAAATCTTTCTATGTGGGCCACCTAATCACAAAAGGTTTTGCATCCAGATCAAAAGAGGTCATTGGGCCCCTCTACGCATCACTCATCAGACCCATCATAGAGTACAATGCCCCATTTGGGATGTACCTTATAAGACACCTGCAGCAACTGGAAAGACCACAGAAGTACCTCACCAAGAGGATCACTGGCCTCAAGCAGATGCCCCATTCAGCTCGACTGAAGAAACTCCAGCTGTACTCAGTTGCATACCGCCTACTCAGAGGTGATCTCTGCCTGACATACAAGGCCATGTCCAACACAGAATTTATGGACATACTCCACCTAAAAAAACCCATATCCCCTCGAGCCACATGCTCTAGGGATCTAAACCTCATCACAACAATAAATAGGATGTGCTAGAGGGATAGATTCCTGTCCCAGAGACTTCCCAAGCTCTGGAAGAAGATTCCAATCTACATTAGGCAGAGCTCCTCGCTAACCCTTTTCAAGAGAAACCTTGACAAGTGGATGGGAAACAGAAAGTTTACCCCAGGGATAATTTCAATAGCTCTGCTGCACAGAGTCACAGGGAACTAATCTAAGGGGGGGTGGTGAAAGCCAATACATTCCAGCTAGGCTTATAAATGCCTTCGGGCAGATAGCCTAGTACCTACCTATGAACCTATGTGTATGGCTTATCTGTATTCTCTGTTAAACTCTTTATACATTGATACCTTGCCACAAAACAAAGTTGATTTCTTTACTACTAGCCATGTAATTGTACAATGTCCCAAGTTATTTTCCTGTCTGATACACTTTTTGTAACTTAGCTATATTTTAGAAACTCTTGTTTAACATATCTCTATTATTTTCTATTCTGTTATGGAGTTTTTCTCCCCAGGCCTCAACTGAAAATAGTTCATAGGTTCATAGGTTGGTACTAGGCTATCGGCCCTAGGGCCTATGCAAGCCTAGCCATAACAATTCCCTGGATATTTCTTCCCACAATATTTACTTCTCCGGGCCCCTGATTTACTTCTCCGGGCCCCTGAAATAAACTGTCGCTGCAAGGCTCAAACTCAGGACCCCATACACTACAGTCACAGTAGTTAACCACTATGCCATCAAAACAATAATGAGCACATTTCAGCCCAGTGGACTTTCCCGGTCAACAAAAATAAATATATATATATATATATATATATATATATATATATATATATATATATATATATATATATATATATATATATATATATATATATATATATATATATATATATATATATGTATGTATATATATATATATATATATATATATATATATATATATATATATATGTGTGTATATATATATATATATATATATATATATATATATATATATATATATATATATATATGGGATAGTCCGACTGGATGCATGTCCATTTTCAGCGGAGGCCCGGGGAGAAAAGCTCCAAGGGTAAGCAGATACAGCATTACATAATACCAGCATTACATATTACAAACAGACTATTTACAGAGATTACATAAGTAAGCAAGTTAAACAACTTCCACAGGTTACAGTTAATCCTGAGCACAAGTCAGGATTAAATTAAATTACACAGTAAACTGGTTAGCAGATTTTTACACATTCTAGAGAGAGTTAGCCAGGCTTGATACATTGACATAGCCAGTTAAGTGCCAAATGTTGTTTGAGTCTAGTTTTAAATTGACCTAAGGTGGAAAGTAAGGTAATATCAGCTGGAAGAGAGTTCCAGGATCTACTTACAGAGTTTGCAAAGAGTCAGTCACCGGCTGTGTTATTAATTTTGCTAGTCTGAATTAGTAGTTTGTTAGAGGATCAAAGCGGTCTAGGATTGTTATAGGGGGTGATAATATTTTTAAATGCAGGAGTATTGTCCGGATTATAGAGGATTTTATAGGGCATAATCAGTTGGTTATACTGGATTAGGCTGGGTAATTCAAGCCACCCAAGCTGATTTAGATTGATGCAATGATGTGTCCTAAAAAGCAGCCCAGTGGCAAACCTGACAATGTGGTTGTAGCAAATTGAGAGTTTATTAAGGACAGTCTTGTTTAAATTCCAGAGTAGAGGGGATGCATACAGAAGGGTTGAAAGAAGGTGAGAGCGAGCTATGGCAATTTTAGCTGGAGGGGTTAGGATGGCTTTTATTCTGTGAGGTGACCCTAGTTTTTTATTGATGGTTTTGATAGTTTGGTTAACATGTAGGTCAAATTTTAGATTATTGTCTATGATGACACCTAATAGTTTTGTAGAGGGGTCAGGGGAGATTATTGTGCCATTATTTGATTTTATGGTAAAGGTGAAAGCGGTAGACCTATGTGTTGGTGAAAATAACAGCATTTTAGTTTTTTTGGGATTTAGGATCAGACGATTTTCAGAAAGCCAGTTTTCTATCATATTAAAGGTGGTCTGGGTAGCTGACCATAACTCTACTGGAGATGTGGCTGAGCAAATCAGAGTAGATTCATCAGCATATTGGATACAGCTGACTTTTGGGATGACAGTATAAAGGTCGTTAATGAAGATGGAGAATAGCAAGGGCCCTAGTATAGAGCCTTGTGGTACTCCAAGGGTGTTAGGTAGAAGGTTAGAGAGTTTGTTCTGCCAGAGGACAGCCTGCTGTCGACCATTCAGGTAGGATTGAAGCCATTGAAGGGCTCTAGTATCTAGACAGAATGTTTGCAGGGTGTGGATTAAAAGTTGGTGATCAACCATATCGAATGCCTTGGAAAGATCCAAGAAGAGGGCTGAGGATATATAATTATTGTTGTGATTATGGTTTATGGTGTTGGTAAAGGCTAGGAGGGCTGAAGTAGTGCTGTGATGAGGACGGAAGCCATGCTGAGTGTCTGCCATAAAGTGATTCTGGATTAGGTGGTGCATGAGTTGTCTATGTATACATTTTTCCATAATCTTTGCAAGTGGAGAGAGTATAGCTATTGGCCTATAATTGGACAATTCAGTAGAGCTGCCTCCTTTACGAAGTGGGATTACATAGGATATTTTCCAGATGGTGGGAATTTTAGCTTCTACTATGGTTCGATTGATTAGTATTGAGACGGTGTAAGCAATAGCATCAGCTGATTTTTGTAGGTACTCGGCAGGGAGTTGATCAGCAGAAAGTGTAATGGGTTTTAATTTTTTGATAAAGGTACGGATAGCTGAACGCGAGTAGGTTTCTGGGGGTGCTACTTTCAGGACCAGGGGAGCTAGGATGTAGTTGGCTAGCTAGGGCTTGAATTGTCTCAGTAAAGAATCGGTTAAAACTGTCAGAAACATCTTCAGGGGTTTTATCAATAGTGGCAGCAGGGATTGGGGTTGAAGTTTGTCCAGGATGTAGTAGATTATTTAAACCTGCCCAAAACTTCTAAGGGTTATTTTGATTTACTGTCTGTAAATTACAGTAGTATTGTTGTTTGTCTTGTAAAATTGATTTTTTTGGTTTCGTTCCTGGATTGCCTGTATTTAATGTGATCTTGAGGGTCTTTAGAAGAACGCCATAAAGCCCATGCTTTGTTTCTAAGGGTAATTTTGAGTTTAGACACTTTAGAAAGCCATGGCGCAGTTTTTGCCTTGGTTTTCTTTGAATGAACAGGTGCATGCAAATCAAGGATCTCAAGGAATTTGTTATTAAAGTATGCTACTGCTTCCTCTAAGGGGAGGTGTTTTAGAATAGACCAATTACATGAGTTTAGTTCTTGCTGGAATTTGGCAGGGTCAAAGTTTTTATTGTTTCTAACCTTGCTGAGTAAGGGTTGTTGGGAATTAATGGTTTTGTGTTTAATTACATATGTGAGAAGGTGATCACTTAGGTCATCAAGGAGGGTACCAGAGGTGTACAGTTGGGGGTGACTATTTATGAGTACCCAGTCAAGTATACTTTCTTTTTGGTTGGGTTTACCTATCCTGGTAGGGGGTGGATATAATTTGTGTAAATGCATGCAGGTTAATATGGGTGGTTGGGGATTCTGAGGAACAGGTGCCCCAGTCTATGTTAAAGTCCCCAAGTAGTAGGGTTTTTTGGGGGTAGTGACATGATAGCCAGTGCATGATATCTTCAAATGTAGATATATTGTTACCTGGGGGAATGTACATACAGATGATATTAATGCATTTATTTTTATTAAGTTGCAATTTGGTGGCAAGAATCTCTATGAGTTATTAATCTGAGGTGGTTGTATTACATCTATGGTAACATTCAACTCAGATTTATAGAGTACAGCTACCCCACCCCCCTTCCTCGAAGCACGATCCAGCCTGTGAATGTTGCACCCAGGTGGTAAACACTTCATTGTCTTTAGTGTTAGGTTTTAAACAGGTTTCAGATAAATAGAGAATCTCAGGGGAGTGGACATCCAGAAGTGCATGCAATTCATGTACCTTGTTATTAATGCTGCTAATATTGAGATGACAGGCTAGGAGAGAGTTAGTTGGCCTATTAATTGTAGGTTTGTAGCTTAGACTGCAAGTAGAGGGGGTATGTGTATCTGAAGTGAGTGGGCCAGGGTTGGGACAGGTATTTTATATATATATATATATATATATATATATATATATATATATATATATATATATGTGTGTGTGTGTGTGTGTGTGTGTGTGTGTGTATATATATATATATATATATATATATATATATATATCAGGAAAATGCAACAGTTACTCTTCTGCTCTTTTTCAAGTCTAACCACCATGGCAAGACTCAGACTTTCAGTGACAATGTTTTGAATGTCAATCAGCTTGCCAGTGACAGACAGTAGGGCTCTCTCATTTGTCTCCAGAGGGAGATACAACTAAATGAGCATTCAGGTACTTCGTAAGTGTAACTGTAATTTGTAGGCTTTTTGCTGATGGAGAGAATAGGTGTTTGCTCAATGGCAAATTCTCAGGTATTGTTATGGCCATTTTTACTTTTACTTATGAAACTCAATGCTTAATTTGGGTACTTGGGAAGAAAATTTGCATCTGGATAATATCTGAAATTTGTCTTAATTACTACTGTATATGAGTATGCAAGACTAATACAAAAACCCATAAGAACTAGACTGGGGTATGTCTACAAACCTGACATACAGGAAAATAAATTAATCAATGCCCAAGTTATTGTTAGCTTATCTAGTGGGTGACATCTTCAGATATCTAAACCACAAAATGAAGAGAGTTAAGAAGAGGGACTGGTAAATATTGATGATACAAAGTCTTTTTTTTCTTTAGTCTTCTCCTAGATGATAACTATTCTCTTTCATCCTGGATGTGATGTTGTAGAGAGAGCATAACATTCTATTGCTATAGCTGTCTGGTCTATTTGTGTGCCAGTTGACATTGATGTGCATTATAGGTTCATAGGCTCATAGGTAGGTACTAGGCTATCGGCCCGAGGGCCTACGTAACCCTAGCTAACACGTTTCCCTGGCTTACGCCACCCAAGAAAGTTATTATCCTGTGCCACTGTCAAGCAGAGACACAGAAGTGATCCCCGGGGTCTATTTCTTATTTCCAATCCACTCATCAAGATTTTTCTTAAAGAGTGCTAATGAAGAACTTTGCTTGACATAGATGGTAGCCTGTTCCAGAGTATGGGAAGTCTCTGGGACAGGAATTTATCTCTCCAGCATGTCCTGTTTATTGTGGTGACTAGATTTAGGTCCCTAGAGCATGTCGCTCGGAGGGATTGGGATTTCTTTAGGTGTAGCATGTCCAACAGCTCTGGGTTTGACAAAGCTTTATATGTTAGGCAGAGATCACTTCGGAGTAGGTGATAGGCTACGGAGTAAAGCTGGAGTTTTTTGAGATGGTCAGTGTAGGGCAACTGTTTGAGGCCAGTAAGCCTCTTTGTGAGGTACTTCTGTGGTCTTTCCATCTGCTGCAGATGTTTTGAGAGGTACATTCCAAAAGGGGTGTTGTACTCTATAATGGGTCTAATGAGTGTCGAGTAGACAGTAGAGGGGAACAATGACCTCTTTTTTCCTGGATGAGAACCCTTTTATGATGAGGTGTGCCACGTAGAAGGACTTCCTGACTATTGTGGTGATGTGACTACCAAAGGACAGACTACTGTCCACCTGGGTCCCAAGGTCTCTTATCACACATTCAGTGTTAAGTAGACTGCTGTCTATGTAGAAGTTCATGGGTACAGAGTTTTTACCAAAGGGAATGACAATGCACTTTTTGGCATTGAGCTTGAGGCCATGGCTCTGACACCAGGCATCTGTCTCAGCGAGGCCCTTCTGTAGGATTTCTACATCATTTGGGGACTCGACTATGGCTACTAGTTTGCAGTCATCTGTGAACTACATTAGCCAGAGGCCTTCTGTGTTAGCCTGTACTTCAGAGAAGTAGATACCAAACAGGAGAGATCCCAGGACTGAACCCTGTGGTACTCCACTTGTCACTGGTTTGAGGTCAGATTTGTAGTGTGCAACTTTTACAGTGTGGGTTCTGTCAGTGAGCCAGTTGGCAACCCATCTTGTGACGTAGGAATTTATACCTAGTTTAGTGAGTTTAGCTATAATTCCAGAATGGGGGATGGTGTCGAAAGTCTTGCTGAGGTCAAGATAGGCTGTGTGAACCACCTTACCTTCATCTACGGCTTTAAAAGTCCATAAAAAGCAATTACCACCAATATGAAGAAGTATTTATTTGTCACTGGTACAAGGCAGCAAATACAAAAATAAAAGCATTGAATAAAATCCAAAAACAGTAAGCGCTTTTGGGTTATTACCCTTCTTCAGACAATGCATTACAAATACAGGAAATCATTTAAAACCCTTCACATCCAATCACTGTTCAATTTTGAGTCCAACTTTTCTTCAGGGCGGGCTTAATGGGAATGACCTCATTGAGGCCAGGAAATCTGTGTGCTCTTAATTCTATAATCCATCTAGTTTCTACACACTCAGTACTGTTGCCAATATCATCTCCTCTGTTCCCTTTGGATATCAGCCTGATAACCATAAATTTGTAATTATGACCTGCAAATGCTGATATATGCCTAAAAAGAGCATTATGCTCATTTTTTTAGCCTAATGGCTGATAAGTGATTCAAGATTCTAGTTTTTAACATACAGTTGGTCTTTCCTATATAGTAACAGTTACAGGATTGACATGTTGCTAAATGTATGACATTCACAGATCTACAATTGGCACTCACAGCAAAATGATAGTTTTTTCCAGTGCTGGGGTGGATAAACTCAGTATCTGAATTAATACAACAACAAGCCCTACAGCAGCTACACGGTCTGGTCCCCTTCCTTGTCTCTATACGTCTATGGGCATCTCTACCTTCATTGCTTAGCAAGTCTTTTAGATTTTTGTTTCTCCTAAAGCCAAAAGATGGCATGGTTCCAGCAATTGCATTCATTTTCTCATCAGAGGCTAATATCTTCCAATTATTTCTGATTATATCGCAAACCCCATGTATATTATTACTATAAGTCAGCATAAGCCTTGGACCTTTGCTCTGTGACTTCCTATTTGAATTTGTTGATTCATCTAATTCCCTTGATTTAAACCATGGGTTCAGTCTACCCTGTCTAAATTTCTTCTGCCTAGCAAAAGTCTGACTCATCTTCTCCTCTCCATAGCCCCTTTCTATAAAGTTATGCTTGGGTTGATCCATTTTTTTTTTTAGAATCATCATCCTCAGTGCATAGTCTGGAAACCCCACCCTGCTGTCCTTTGACTATATTGTTGAACGTATACTGGGGATGCATGCTGTCCTGTGCTAGCAGGCTATTTTTCCAACATCCTTTTCTGTAAAGTGTGGTCCTAAAACCCACTGTATCCTGCAACAATCTTATGTCCAGGAAGTCTATCTCTGTTCTGGAAAAATTCAAAGAGAATTTAAGGAAGGTGGTAGAAGATCCTAAATAGCTGACAAAACTGAAAGATTCTGCCTCATCTCCCTCCCATAACAGAAAAGTATCATCCACAAAGCGCCTGTATAGATGTACCCTATCCCTCTACTTGTTTGACTGTCCTAACACAAATTGCCTCTCCCAAAAATCTAAGACCAGATTAGCATAAGTGTTCACACAGGGGGTGCCCATGGCTACCCCCTGTGTCTGTCTGTAGTGTTTGCCTCCACATATAAAGACATTATATTGCAAAACCATAATCAACATCAATTTCAATTTGTCCTCCCCCAGCACATTCATTTCCATTAATAAATGTGTGATCACTTCTATGCCATAGTTATTACTAATCACTGTGAAAAGACTCTGCACATCGAGGGTTACCATGATGTACTGCAAAACACCTTTCTCCTCTACAATTTCTCTTAGTGAAATTAAAAAATGCCCAGAGTCTCTCAACACCTCCGTATAACCCATTACATAAGGTCTCAATAGGCACTCCAACCATATCAAAATGTTTTCAGTGATCCATCCCCTCCCTGAGACAATGGGTCTCATGGGAGGGTTAACAGGATCTTTGTGTAATTTTGGGAGAGCCTTGAAAACCCGTGTAACCGGGTACTCTATCCACAGAAATTCAAATAGATCAGACTTTTGCAAGTCAGAAGAAATTTAGACAGGGTAGATTGAACCCATTGTTTAAATCAAGGGAATTAGATTAATCAACAAATTCAAATAGGAAGTCATAGAACAAAGGTCCAAGGCTTATGCTGACTTATAGTAAAAATATACATGGGGTTTGCGATATAATCAGAAATAATTAGAAGATATTAGCCTCTGATGAGAAAATGAGTGCAATTACTGGAACCATGCCATCTTTTGGCTTTAGCAGAAACAAAAATCTAAAAGACTTGCTAAGCAATGAAGGTAGAGATGCCCATAGACATATAGAGACAAGGAAGGGGACCAGACCATGTGGTTCCTGTAAGGCTTGTTGTTATATTAATTCAGATACTGAGTTTATCCACCCCAGCACTGGAAAAAGTGTAATTTTGCTGTGAGTGCCAATTGTAGATCTATGAATGTCATATATTTAGCAACATGTCCATCATGTAACTGTTACTATATAGGAAAGATCAACTGTGTGTTAAAAACTAGAATCTTGAATCACTTATCAGCCATTAGGCTAAAAAATGAGCATAATGTTCTTTTTAGGCATATATCAGCATTTGCAGGTCATAATTACAAATTTATGGTTATCAGGCTGCTATCCAAAGGTAACAGAGGGGGTGATATTGTGAACAGGACTGAGTGTGAAGAAACTAGGTGGATAATAGAATTAACAGAACACAGATTTCCTGGCCTCAATGAGGTCATTCCCATTAAGCCTGCCCTGAAGAAAATATTGAACAGTGATTGGCTGTGAAGGGTTTTAAAGGATTTCCTGTATTTGTAATACATTGTATGAAGAAGGATAATAACCCGAAAGCGCTTACTGTTTTGGATTTTATTCAATGCTTTTATTTTTGTATTTGTTGCCTTGTACCAGTGATGAATAAATACTTCTTCATATTGGTGGTAACTGCTTTTTATGGACTTGTGTTGCTGCTTGCTGTGAGCTGTTGCCTTTAGTGAGATTTTCCTGTTTTTTTGGACTTTATCTCATCTACGGCTTTGGTGACTGCCTCAAAGAAGTCGATCAGGTTCAGGAGGCATGATCTGCCTTTCAGAAATCTGAACTGGGTGGGATCCAGAGTTTGGAGGTTACCAATGTCTTTGTTTATGAGTTCCATGATGATACGTTCCATGGCACTGCAGACCAGGCTTGTCAGGCTAATAGGGCGATAGTTTCTGGGATCAGTGGTGGCTCCCCCTTTGTGGAGTGGGATAAATGTTGCTGTATACCATTCAGTGGGCACAAAGCCTGATGTGAGGCTATGATTGAACATGGTGCTTAGGTGGGGAGCCAGTTTGTTCTGAAGTTCCTGTAAAATGCAGTCTGGGATGTTGTCCAGTCCCATGGATGCTGTGTGTTTGGCTTTAGAGAGTGCAGCTTTTACCTGTGTAGTTGTGATTGCAGGGACTCTGCATTTTTCCTGTATAGATATGAGCCCTTTAGGGGGTGATGGGGGGGAGTAAAGTTAGCACTGAACCTATCTGCCAGGATGTTGGCAATATCAGTGGGTTCTGTAATTTTCATGCCATTGTGCTGTAACTCAGAGCAGATCTGGGTGTTGCCATTGAGATTCTTGACATAGCTATAGAATGCTTTGTGGTTGTCCTTAGACTCAGTGGCGATTTGTTGGCTATCAGTCCTTATAAATATGTTAAAGGGCTGACAATGTCCAGTGCAAAAACTAAGCTCTAATTAATATTCGGTATCAAGTATTTTTCTTACTTATATATTTCTATTTGTTGGCTAGGACAGTGTGACTGAGCTAAAAATGCCAGGGAGAAAACTTCTATATATAAATAAACATTAGTAATTTTAATAGGAATAAAATGCTTTATAACATTATAATGCCCCTATAACCTGCTGCAGGTAGGATATAACACACTTACAAAGACATTTTGATAGACTGAATAAAGCCCCTACTAAACCTATAATTTTGTTCTAGTGAATGGATTAAATCATTTTAGAAGAAATAGTATGTCTTCTGTTTTGAAGGTGATTTTGTTTTTCAGCTGTAATTTGCTGCAGTTTGGCAATCCATAAGTTTTATTCACAATGCCTCTAGAAATGTTTCCTTCTACTGATTTGAGATGAAACCCTGTCTAATCTCTGCAAGCAGAAAGCAATCAGAAGTTAATGTTCAGTCCTTGTGCACTATTGTGTTGCATGTTGGCATTTGCTGAATATTGATGCATGCTTTTCTTCAAATGTAGAAAATATTATCTCAACAATAATGTGAACATGTTTGCATTGTGATGCAACTTCTGTTTAAAGCTGCATTTATAGTATGCATTATTGAACTTAGAACAAATTATCTATATCCAGAGCAAGGGTAACAGCATACTTGTAATTATAATAAAAATGTTTCTGTAATTATTTTACCCCATAATTATTTATCTGTTAAACATTGATCTATGAACCTATGAAATATGATGTCATAATATTTAACTACGATTTTCTTATCTATAAAATGAATAATACTTCTTCCATTCAAGGCTACGCTAAGGTTGACAACCTTGTAATAAATGCTATTTTACCCAAAAAAGCCTCAGAACTAATGTTTAATACTTGTCATAATGCACACCAATATGCCTGCAGAATGTTAGTGAGTAATCTACTGGTGAGAAATAAATATATTAGTAGAGTTAAGATGGAGCCCTCCCATGATGGAACTATATAAGAAGCAAAGTATATAAAAGGAAAATGAGGTAAGCTTCTTTAAATGACAATCTTTTGTAATAGGATTCCGTTTAAGCAAAATACCAAAATATCTTCCAGAACTATCAATACCCTGTCTTGTTTAATCAACATGCAATTATTTGTTCCCAATTCTAATTATATTAGAGCCGATTATGAAACTAGAGTAGCATCTAAAAGTTGTTTTCTTTCTTTCCTGCTTTCTTTCTTTTTCAGGAAAGTTAAGGAAAGCGCAGTGAATATAATAGACCTTCAGTAAATAAAGTAGTACTATCTTATCCACCATTAATTGTAGGTACACTGGCAGACTGCACTGAGGATTAAGATTGTGCTTTTAGTGAGCAGCTCTTTGTGATACAGGGTTTCAGGTTTGATTCTCTCAGCCTTCATTTGCCTACTAAACTAGGCATTGCTCTTGGGCTCAGTCTGAAAGAAGGTCCATGTGGATCTATGGACTACCCTGATTAACAAATATAAATAGACAATTAATTATGTGTATACTTTGTTAAACTTAACACTGTATGGGTATTACAACCTATCCAGTTTTAAAGACCACAGCAAATTTTGAAGGACATTATCCCCCAGATTCATGAAGCTCGGCGCAAGGCCGGTGTAAGGCCTGCATCGGCCGTGCGGCGTATAAATGGTGTAGTAGCACCATATGCATATTAATGAAGGTGCGCCGCTACCACATCCACGTGCATAGGACACGTGCGCGAGTGCATGGGGCGTTACTAAGCTGTGCCCGGAGGCGTGTCAATGTCGGCTGGCGATGAGCAACCTAAAGTGCTGAATATTATAGCCTGCCTGCAATAGTAATCGCACCTATCAGTGTCCGTGGATAATGAAACGTATGCAAAGCATGAAAGACAGTTCCCGGCCACACAAAATGGAGAACCAAACAGAAATGCACGCAACATAATATAAGTTTCCATCCATGGAACAAATGATATTTAAAATTGTGTGTCCGTAATGTACTGCACTGTCAGAAGTTATACCCGGTGGAAGTGAAGCGCATCATGTCAGCGCGCCACCAATACACACGTCTAGCCCCATGGGTATGGTCACCAGCAGTCCCACAGTGGTAGTGATAGTACGCTGCAGGGCAGTTGTGGCTATATAACAACCGTAAAGAAACCTGACAGTCCAAATTGTATACCAAACACACACAAACATATGTATATTAAAATGTGCTATACCCATGAACAGGAACGTAACCGTCACATACACATAGGATGCTATATGCGGAACCAGGATATCCAAAAGTAGAACCCATGCATGCAAATGCAATCCGCAACAACCCCAGTATAGCACATAACCCGCACCCATGTCCGAATGTCCACCAAATCCAGCTACCAGCCTTGCGCATCCATACACCTGCACATAGTGAGTATTCCCCATATGTAGTAGGAAGTATCATCCTAGGCAGTGTCCAGATTGCAAATATGTATCCCACAATTGTAAACATCCCATCACAGGTACGTAAATCCAAATGCCTGCTCGTTAATGTTACGGCAAAATGTGTGTACATCCCGTGTGGGATAAGTAACCTGTTGAAACCTCAGAGTTGTTTACGCGCCACGGTGTCCATTACTGTACACATCTGGACAAAACATGTATGTGTAGTCACGGTACTGTTCAGTTTCTACACAGACATGCAATTCATACTACACAGGATGGAACAGCTGTCCACCATGCAGGTCATCCAACTAGGGTTGCCACCTGTTCAGATGGCCAAGATGGGACATCCCTTGTAGAAATGTGAGAATTTGCAGGATAAAACATACCCCCAGCCAGTGCAAAGGACAGAATTACACGTGTATGCCAAGATAAAAGCTTATGCCATAGCATTTGAAAAGCTTATGCTATCCCAAATAATAGTTATGTGTACCAGATACAAAATACCTGTATCATGCAACTAGTACAGAAAATAAGAAATATATTATTGTCTTAAAATCACAGGACATTTGCCATGTCTTACGTGTCATCGCAGGACACAACTGTCCAAAGTGGGACCTCCCCTCGCAAAGAGGAACAAGTGGTAACCCTACTCCCCACTGAATTATCGGCAGTATATATTCAACTCAGTCACATACCGACACCACCTCTCAACCTATTACAGCAACAAAACCTGGACAAAGCCTAAAAGGATGGGTGGACAAATAGGGACAGATGTAATTACTGCTCTCACAAGCTTCGAAAGTTCACTGAATAATAGTATGTACATAAGCAGGAAATGTTGTGAAGGATGTGGGGTAGTCCCCAGTATTACAGAGGTCCGTACATATACACTGTAACAAACCGTCACATATATTGACTGTACTGCTGCATACCCATAGTTAATTCATAGTTACGTCATGTGCAAAATAATAACCCTCGTAAGAATGAATACAGGAAATAGTCAAATGTGAATGGGAACACCACTCACCATGGATTATGTATCGTAACCACCCCCATCCATATTATGTATTGCCAACATCATAAGCTGCTGACAGGTGCCCAAACACCTGTGTCTGTAAACAGATTAAATGTTTAAAATGGACAATCCCTGTCCATGTGCTTTGTCTGACATTTGAACATGGTCAGGGCAGTTCTGTTCACCAGTCGGACAAGCCTAATTCCAGATCACCACATGAACACCCCGACAATTAAAGACCTGTATGTGTCAGGAATATAAGCCTTTGGGTTCCGAATATCCCTGCAGTGATGAAATATGCAACTTGGGTCCAGAGCAGTAGGGAATAGGGAATGTGTAACATGTAGTACCGCATTTTTCCCAGCAGGAGAATGGATGCCTGTGACGTAAGTGAAGCGGTGAGGCATATGTTAATGTAGCTATGTACTATGGGTATGCATATAAATGAGTCAGAACACCAAACATATACTGGTTACAGCATCCGGCCAACATGAATGCAGTCCCGGTTGAACAACGACTACAGCACATATAATGTGAAAGTGTAATGAATGCGTCTGTGCTGTACAGACAGTTAAATATGTAAAGGTGAACATGTGTTTCGCAAACGTCCATTAACCGGATTACAGATAATTATTGGTACTGTCACAAGTAATAAAGCCCACGTAAGCACAAAGACTTAGTAAACATATGTAACCCACAATAAGGATATGTGTGCGCACCCACACGTAACCCACAATAAGGAAATGCAAGTGTGCCTGTGCGTGTGTGATCCGCTCACAGCATAGTAAATGAATGCTGTTTCCCCCACGTTAGTCATACATGGCTCAAACCCATTAACCTCGTAAAGTATGAAACCGGACGAAGCCATGCAAACTACCGGTACAAATAGGGACAAAACCCAGATATGTGCCAGAACAAACATAGAAAGTGGATAGAATAACGGGTGTGTCAGTAGCATGGATTCTCTGAAGGGTATGCAGTCGTAACCTGAACTGCTTGCCAGAAATCCCCACCGTAAGTCTCAAATGAAATGCCACTACATTGCCAGATAGACACAGGTGTATGTAAAACACAGTGAAGATAAAGGGGCAAGCAGCTGTACACTGTGTGACAATCTGTATAGTGGAAAGGTATGGTATGGATATAGATATATGCGTATACACATAATCCACAGACGTAAACCAAAGCAAGTTATGAAATGAGGATTGTACATGTATATAAGTATACACGACAGACTTATGTCCCGTAGATATGACATATGTACATAAATAGGCAACGTTATATCAAATATGGGTAGACAAACAGACATGCAGGAAAGGTGAATAAACCACAGCATTCAAAAACATTGGCCAGAAAGTGACAGTCTAGCAAGTTCTACACTTTAAACATGCAGATAGGTGTCCATTGCAGGACTCCATAAATTGAATCATACGTAGTGTCAACCGACATTGACGCAAAAGAAGTGACCGCAGCAAATACGAAATAGCTGTACATGCAACAGTATCAGGTGCAAGGGTGATGACACATGTGTCGATAGAATGTATGACGTACGAACTGATATCCGGAGAGTGGGGAGTGCATATAAGTGTCTCCACACTTCAGTAACGCACACATTAAACATGTGCAATGGGTACTGTAGAGGGTTGTCAGGTATGGGAATCATGGGTATGCAGAAATGGGCCTAGGTGTTGTTTGGCAGGGATTTCGTAGGCCCCCCTTATGGGAGTGATGTGGGTATAGCACACGCCTATATTCTCAATAATGGGGCAAACCATCCACTGGATATTGCGGAAACCATTTTGGCAATATGTAGGGCCCTATATCAGTGTTATGTAGGCGATTATCATGGATGGACATGCATACGACCAAGATGGTACCCATAACTGGCAAACTGTCAGAATAACACAGCTGCACTAAGGCATAGTACATGAAATACAAATAGGGACTATATTAGATATACCCCAGACAAAGTCAGAACATTGTGAGAATACTGGCGTACCCATGAATACGGATGTTATGAGTGCTACTAATCATGTAATGGAAATGTCAGTTACTATTATCTACCGCACAGTCCGTAATGCCTTGCCAGCAATTTACCAGAAAGGCACATCACTATGACAAATGTAACAAGGTCAAACGTCAGGGAGTTTACCCATAATGTGTACAGGTTAGGGGTATAAAGGTAACCTGTCCAAAATACATGTACAGAACTAGTGATACTAGGTGGACAGGTGAGAAGAAAGACATCAGGACAAATGAGAAAACATGTACAAGTCACACGCATGTACACCGACAAATGTGAATGACAATGTATGCCCTGTGAATGTCAATGTGGAAGGTTAATAGACAAAAACATAATGTGTCCCTCAGGGTGTCATGCAGTGTCACCGTAACAATGTCCAGTCCCCTAGACACGTGCGTGAGCTCTGCCACTGACGGAAAGCGCAAATACCGGTGCACACATACGGTACATGATAGACCAATTAGTGTGGATAAGCAGCTGTTGGCCTGTGTGAGGAATACAACTGTCTGGGTGGGTGTGTCCTGCAATATAAATGTAATGGCATGTGGCCTGTGATGCCGCTATACAGTGTGTGTATTGGTGTCAGAAAGTTGATATTTTGTTACAGACACATACTCCGCAACTGTACAGATTTACGATGAATGTGCAGAGTTCTGCCTCATATGTTTGGTGTGTTCCACGTAACAGTAACATTCTGGCACTTCCATGATAACTGAAGACATGAAATAATGACAAACATGTGCGTAAGACACCAAACCCGAAAGAAAAGCCATACTAATGCAAAACCTATTATTGTGTCAACTATTTACGTTTGTAAGAGCAACATGTCAATACTGCCCCTATGTGTCCCACTATCAGATAAGGCCTTGTCCAGCAACTTGCTCTAGGAGGTGGAGTGGTATGAACAGAAACAGATACATGTGTGAGGAAAGAGCAATATCGACTGGAAGATAACGCAGAAGGTATGAAATGCGCTGCAGTAGGACGTGCAGTACTGTCCGCAGGTATGTGCTGACATGTCAAATGACACAGCAGTCTACATGAAGAACCTTTAGGGCTGTCACCTTTACAAATGATGATACTGGGACATACCCACAGCCATGCACACAGCACAAATAGACATACACACATCAAAACTAGGCCATGATACATGAAGCCTCTGGCGTGTATGAGTACAGTGAGAGTACAGCAAGGATAGATGTCTGCCAAGATATACAGCAAATGCCTGTAAGGGAGTGTAACACTACCGTAACACAGACGTTGCATGGACAATGTTGGGAGTTGCAACATACCCCATTGGTATGTGAAAGCTATGCAAATATGCGATACATGAAACAGTCATCTGTCCATGCAAGAGCAGGGTTATGGGCAGAAAATAGATTTTATATATATATATATATATATGTATATATATATATATATATATATATATATATATATATAGAGAGAGAGAGAGAGATACAGACATACACGCACACACACATGTGGCAGGGCTGGTAATCAAACCTACACATGACTACCCTATCACACTACAGCATGATGCATTTACAGAACATGCTACCGAGACTACTAAACACAGCAGACACACAGACATTCTACTAAGTGCATGTCAACGTCCGCAAAGACAAAGATGGCAGCAGGATACATCTGTGTTGCGAAGCGTCTAAAAGCATAACCTGAGTCCCCAGGCGGACGGGAGCATGCACACACACACACACACATCTGGGAGGCCTGGGAATCGAACCTACACCTAACTACCCTATCACACTACAGCATGACGCATTTACAGAACGTGCTACCGAGACTACTGAACACAGCACTCCCACAGGCATATTTCTAGGTGGGTGACATCATCTGCAAAGGCAAAGATGCTGATAGGGAATGTATTGTTTTGAGGCATCTAAAAGCATTACTGTGTCCCCAGGCAGCTGGAAACACACACACACACACACACACACACACACACACACACACACACTTGGAAGGGCCGGGAGTTGAACACACACCTACCTACTCTAACACACTACAGCATTACGCATTTACAGAACACGCTACCGAGATTACTGAACACAGCACTCTCAGAGGCATACTTCTAGGTGGGTGACATCATCTGCAAAGGCAAAGACGCCAATAGGGAATGTATGTGTTGTGAGGCATCTAAAAGCATTACTGTGTCCCCAGGCAGCTGGAAACACACGCACACACACACACACACACACACACACTTGGAAGGGCCAGGAGTTGAACACACACCTACCTACTCTAACACACTACAGCATTACGCATTTACCGAACGTGCTACCGAGATTACTGAACACAACACTCTCAGAGGCATACTTCTAGGTGGGTGACATCATCCGCAAAGGTAAAGATGCCGATAGGGAATGTATGAGTTGTGAGGCATCTAAAAGCATTACTGTGTCCCCAGGCAGCTGGAAACACACACACACACACACACACACACACACACACACACACACACACACACACACACACACCTGGAAGGGCCGGGAGTTGAACATACACCTACCTACTCTAACACACTACAGCATTACGCATTTACAGAACGCGCTACCGGGATTACTGAACACAGCACTCCCAGAGGCATACTTCTAGGTGGGTGACATCATCTGCAAAGGCAAAGATGCCGATAGGGAATGTTTAGAGAGTGAGCGGTCTGAAAGCATATTACCGTCCCAAGGTAGATGTACACAAACACGCCAGTGCTGTCAACGGGCCAACTAACTATCTACGGAGCACAACAACACTGAATAGATACGGGATGCCCCACAGACAGTACATCCTTCGAGAGAGCAACAAGTGTGTTCAATGTAGGCATCCATTGTGACATTGAAATTGGACATCTGGTGCCTGGATGACCACCATGGCTATACAGGATGTCAGTGGCCATGCCCACACGCTTAGTATCACACGTCTGTTTGGAATGTACTGTGTGTCCATCTACACAATGGTGTACTGGGCATGCTCACACACTTAGCTGTTGCAAAGGGCCATCTTGCATGCACACGGAGTCTGATCACAGAGGGACGCAGTGTGGAATGTACTGTGTGTCCATCTACACAATGGCATACTGGGCATGCTCACACACTTAGCTGTTGCAAAGGGCCATCTTGCATGCACATGGAGTCTAATCACGGAGGGGTGCAGTGTGGAATGTACTGTGTGTCCATCTACACAATGGCATACTGGGATTGCTCACACACTTAGCTGTTGCAAAGGGCCATCTTGCATGCACACAGAGTCTAATCACGGAGGGGCGCAGTGTGGAATGTACTGTGTGTCCATCTACACAACGGCGTACTGGTCATGCTCACACACTTAGCAGTTGCAAAGGGCAATCTTGCATGCAGATGGAGTGTACACACAGAAGGGCACTGTAAGGTATAACTGCCCTCACGCACAGGGCGGTCACACATGCAGTGACCTGTACACACACAGCTGCCATCACAGCTGTCACAGGTGCAGGTCACACATGTACACACTGCAGTGTACACTGTAGCTGTCAAGTCAGCACCATGTCATTGGTGCAGCACTACACAGCCTTACGGTCCCACAACACCATGTGACACATGACCACTGGGCTGTACAGCGGTGTACACCAGCTGTGCAGAGTACACACGTACCAACAGGGATCCAACAGGTGTTATGAATTGCAATGATACCAGTATACATGAACAGGTCGGCTCAAGACATACCATGGCCCTTACACAGCTGTGACACCTGACTGTTGCTGTACACCAATGAACACACATCTGGGTATGTCATACATGTGATTGTGTGGATGTGTGCATGGACTGCACACACAACACATACATATATGGCCTTTGAAGTACCTCATGCATAACACTGGCCTAATCAATGCTACACATGCAAATTGAAGGTGGGCCCATGTCTGTTGAATGCTCACACTACAGGGGGTAGCAGTGTTGACCGGGACGCATACCTTTGTACTGGTTGCCTGTGACACCCGTGATATCATACCGCAGTCCATGTGTTATGTATGTCAACACACATGTCCAACAATAGCAATGCATACAAACATGGCAACAGGAGACACATGTGACATCTGTACTGTGCATGCAGCAAACATGCATGTGCAGTGGCCGATGTCCGTAACATAGTTGCACCTACCTATGACATGCAGATGCAATGCAGACCCATCATTGACATCTGTATGCGGTGACATACAAACAGCACGTATGGAGGGATGTGTGTACATAATGTGGTGAACCACCTGTCTATATGTATGTGTGCAGGGGGTGGCTCACAGTTGTGTCACACACCATCCTATCATGCCATGTGCTAACTGTACGCTATGTTGCTGTTACGTGACGGTGCTGACATAATGCATACACAGCGGTCAGGTGTTAACAACTACATGTCATATGGCACCTGTAACACCTACAACCTCCCGTGTGTATATAGCAGCACATTTGCCAGATATAGCGTTGGTACACATAATGCAATCAATACCGCTGCATGTCCAGCAAACGTGTCATCATATGGCTGGTGTGTCATTCCCAGCACTGCCATGTGTGTCCGAATGTGTGACCAGGGATGCCACATATCACGGGGAATATGTCCCAGTTGCTACACATCCCTGTACACCATTGTAGAGAACTGTACATACGCCAATGTGGGAAGCATGACGTTCGCCGGTGATGTGCATCACACACATCGGCTATCCGTATACACATGTGTGGTCACCACAGTGTGTGTGTGTCTGTATGTATGTCTGGTGCTTGGTGTGAGTGTGTATGCTAATATACAGTGGGAAATTATCACTGGCCCCACGTGTTGACTAACCCGTAATGGTGATGCATTGCACAACCCTGTTGATGCCATAAGTCCCAGCCATACTGGCTACCTGTGCATGTCCCTTCCCTGTGACACTTCGTGTGGGTGCATAGTACTGTGAGGGTGATGACCACACAGGCAAGTGTCCCCAGCTGCACACTATGGGGTGTGCGTTATAGTGGTGTACACCCCGTGACTGCGGCCATGTTCATGTACTGTTACTGGTCCTACTGCTGCACAGTGTGGCCTCCAGCTACCAAGTGACACCTCACATCAACATTGGCCAGGCCGCTGTGTACAACCCCTGCACCATGTCACCATACCTGTAATGTGTCCTGCTATGTATGTCACGTCTCTGTCCAGTGTAGCCTGTGGCACCGACCACATGCATCAGGTGCAGTATATGTGTGGACATCTGTGTCATGCTTGTGTGTCCAACAGTCAGGATGAGGGTACATGTAGCATGCTGATATTGCCAGACGTGCATGTGTGTACTCCACAGTTACACGTGGGGGACTGCAAACACTGCTACCTCTTGGCACATGCAAGTACACCATAGGAGGGAACCAGGGTATCACAACCAACATGGTGCTGCAGATGTAACCGAGACACATACCGTGAACACATCACAATGCATGCTGCACCTGCACTACATGGTGTGACTGGTGCATGTCGACAGTACACAACCTATGTCACATACACAACTCAGTATTCACACACAACCACTGCAACATACACATCCATCACTATGCATACACAGGTATTACATACACCTCTCACTATGCTGTTCACCCTGTGCATCAGAATATTTGTGCATAACCCTGAACTGATGGTGTGGATGACAGGGATGCAGCACAGGCTTCATCATATGCACAGGGTGATATGTTTGCCAGGGGCATAGGCTGCACCAATGGATAACATCATGTGTGTGTGTAAGGGCCAGTGAGTTGACTGGACATATCTGTGCAGAATGCATGTGGATGTTGTGGAGCCCTACAGTTGTGTTTGCTGTGTGCGTGTATGTGTGTACACAGTTCTGCCATTTGTGATGCCTACACGGGGTATAATTGACAGCCCCAGATTGTACAGTGCAGGTTGTACAGCTCACTTGTCTGTCCACGGCCACGTGACCTGTGCCTGCCTGGGGTTGCACGGGCACTACCAGGTGGAGGTACAGAGTGGCTACTGTCCGACGACACATGTCCGCTGGAAACGTGTCCCCGCTGAGACTGTCCAGGGCCACGTCCACGTGGCCTGCTGTGGCCTGGTGTTGACAGCGCAGCAGCAGCTGCACTGCTACTGCTACCAGCACTATGGGTGCGGGCATGTTAGGTGGCACGGTCACATCGACCTACACTAGATGGTGTTGCTGGCCTACATCCACGTGACCTATGCCTCACTCCTACCAGGTGTTCCAGCACAGACAGCTCCTGCTTGTGGATTGCCATGCCTCGATCAAGGATTCCGACCATTTCACCTAGTCGCCTATCCAGAACATTAGCAATCTGCTGTTGAGCATTTGCCAATGCCTGGATGTTGTCATTTAGGGTATGGATAGCAGCCCTCTGCAGCCTCTGCCCTTCTCTGTTCTGCCATTCAGCATGTGCCTGTGCCACCATTGCAGTCTGGAACATGTGTCTGGTGATACCAGCTGCTGCACTCTGTCCTGCAGGTGCATGTCTGCCAGAGGTCCTCCTACGAGCAGCACCGGCCACATGCCTGTGGGGCACATCTGTAGTCATTACACTGACATCATGGTGTGTAGACACACCTTCTGTAGCCACCACACATTCCTGTTCCACACCAACAGATGCTGACTGTCCTTCCTCTATAGCCACCGGTGATGCGGTATGTGTTGGTAGCAGAACTGTGTGCGGGGAAGAGGGGGACATAGCTGGGATGGTAACCATTGGCACAGATTCAGCCCCTGACAACCCTGCCTGTACCTCATGCATATGTTCATCACCGCTAGTATCTGTGGGGACACTAACATCAGATGGACCGCAGGAGGGTAATGCACCTACATCACCTGTGAATGCAAAGAAATACTGTAAAGTAAAAAAGACACAGACACACACAGACACACACACACACAGACACACACACACACACACACACACACACACACACACACACACACACACACACACACACAGACACACCATGCATGTGATTTGTCAGATGGCATGCAGCATGCCTGCAATAGAGCAGAGGGCATGCAGCTCAGACATTAATAGTGTTAGTAAGCATACCTCCCTGGGGTGCACACTACAGCAAGCAGGTGTCATATCAGTAGCCATGCAGTTCACACAATCATAGTAGTATGCATGCATCTCCGTGATACACCATGTGGGCCAGAACAGGATAACAGTACACATGTCTGACGTGACCTTGACATGTAATTTGCTGACATGTGCATTAACATGCATACATGTTTGACACAATGGTGTCCTGACACATGTACAGCATCATAATGGGCTTCACATTGCAGTGTTGTGTGTATGCCCTACAGATAGAATGCATGGTTAGCAAATGTGCATGAGCATGGGAGGGTAGTGTGAGATGTCTACATTGCTATACAGTGTGAAGTACAGACACTGTGCCATTGCATGGCAACATGAGGCATGTATGTTGCTGTAGAATGCATAATATGTACACATTGCATAGCCATAACTGCAACACAATCGTGATGTTCGACAGATCATATATGGTAGACTTCAGTGACACCTCCAGTAGCTGTGCACAGGCTTTTTGGTTGTCCACTGTACCACATCAACTGTATAATCTGTCAACTAAGGCTATAATTGGACCATGTGTGGACAATGTGCAACAGGGTGTATACACATCCCATGTACTGTGTGGCTACATGTCTCTGGCCATCCCCCATGGCCATATGTGCACATGTGGTGGCCAATTGTGTGTGATGGGCATCTTCTCCACATGTCTGTGTGATCCCATATGACATACACCCATACATGTCAGATATGTCACATTCCACAGGTCTATGCAGACAACGGGTTGTATGTTTGGTATGTGGGGTATAGGTCATGTGATAGTGTGACAATATTGCAGACAGAACACTACATGTCTGGGACATGTCAGGTGGCACATCACAATGTGTGCACCCGATGCAGGGGCATATGACACAATGGTGACACTTGTGGGCTGCCCATATCACAGCTCACTGTGTGGTACTGTGTGTGTACCACACATGCTGTTCCAATGCATACTACATATGCCTTCATTGTAGAACACCTCCACCGATGTATGCACAGCTGACCACACATGTCGCAATGACAAGTACTGTGGTTTCAAGTCTGTGTATCATTACGTTTGCATATATTGCACATGGGTGGCGTGTGTGAATGCATGGTGGTGCGACCTGCATATCGTGACAGGAACAAACATCAGGTGTGCAAGTGTTAACTGGCCACATGGCAAATAGATCTACACTGTAACATGCCTGATACTGATGACAGTCTCACCTGCAACGGACCCATGTCTGTGCGGCACGCCAGAGGTACCTGTATAGGGGTGACACACCAGTATGAACATTATCCATGACTGTATGACAGCCACAGGTTGCACTGTGCATGTGCACACATTCACCTGTGTAGTAGCATATAGTATGCACATGTGTGCATACACAACATAGCATACTGTACTATGCAGCATGTGTGTCCACATACCAGGCATATGTTGTTACTTTACAGTATGTACAGTGACACATGCAACTACATGAGATATAATAGCCATATGTGCATTACTGACTTACCAGGCAACTCCAGGCTCATTGGTTGGGAGACACCCACCTCCACGATGGCAGCTAGTGTTTCTGGATGCTGTTCCCTGGGTGTCCCCAGACTGGCCAGTAGCTCCTCGGTGTGTGTGAGTGGGGGCTGGGTTGGTGGCCCACCACCTGTTCCACCTTGTTCCCTGGCGATTGCAGTGGCACGCTGTTTTGCATGTCGTATCAGGTCCGTGCAGTGTCTGCGCACCTGCTGGTAGGTGCGGTTATGGCCACCCACATTGTTTACCCTCCTGCGTAGATCCTGCCACACGTCATCCCGCTGCTGGGCATGCTGTGGCACATGGCTGAACAAGAAGTCATAGTTGTCATGGAGCAGTGGGATGAGGACATCATTCTCCTGGCGGGTGTATGCTGGGAGGCATGTACGGGACATTATCTGTAAAACATAATGATGGTGACAGGTCACAGTTTTAGAGATGTACAGAGATACTGCTGCACATACATTTCTATGACATCTACTGCATCTGCACAGTTATCTTTGCAAAGCACCATGACACTGACACGACTGACGTGTTTGTGTCACACATGTCACACCCATTATGCATTGGATATCATCACCATATATGTGTGTCACCTCATTACAGTGTTCATACTCCATGTAAATGCTGTCTTGCTGTGGGCATGTCTATTTGCCTGCACTTGTGTTCTTACCTATCTGCACATGCCTCGATGTGTCCACGGTACCACTGTTGACCTGGATGCTGTGTATATGTCACATATCAACACAGACACAGCCGGAATGGACTTGAGCAGTGACAATGCACACATACACATGGACACCTGTACATGCATGTGTTTTGCCATATACATCTACACAGCACTGTACAAGTGTTCAACATCCTGACACGGATCGCCTGTATTACACATGTGATAGACATGGGACAATGGATAGTCAGACAACATTCGCAGGGATGGTCATCAACCATAGCATGTGCGGGCACGGTTTCCATGCTGTTACAGACGGCCATTGTGCCACCGCAAGCTGCATCAGTGCCACATTACTGATCCAGTCAGTTGATAGTACATCTACCATGTGGCCATCACACCATGTATGACTGGGATGACATCTGCAGCTTTGATGGACAGGGTTGCATGGTATGGCGGGAGTATGTCACATATATGGCACAGGGATCTGTCCAGCCTGTGGTGATCCTAGTATTAGGATGGTGGCTGTCCATGACATATGTCATATAGATCAGGATATGGACATGTAGCATGTCCATCATCATGGTGTAGCAAATGTCCTTCTGCAAGGTAGACGGCATGCTGCATAGTGGAGGTGTGGATTGTGAAGGCTGTTATCGCACATCCATGCATAGCCATTACCCCTTACAGGTGGTATGTGATCCAATATTGGTCACCACAGTGCTGTATATGCCTGGCCAGTGATCTCTGTGCTCATGGATGGCACCCTGACATGACATGGGTACCTCAGATGACTACCTAAGGGGCCTGGAGACGTCACCATGTCGGGGGGTGCACTGCACAGCACCATCCCTTACACAGTGTCCATAATGTTGACCACAGCCTAGGTAGCAGTTTATGGGTACAGGGATGTTCACCTAGTGGTGACACTGCTGGTATCATCCATCAGACTGTGCACATATGTCACACACCTCACACACACAGCCCATTCTGTATGTTGTTCACAACACTGACACAGCTAAACTGATAGGTCATGGCCATTCACAGCCTTACATACACAGATGCCTAACATTTGTCTGTGTGGTATGGGCTACAATGAGGGTGGGGTACAACACATTAACCCTGTTCTACTGTATCTGGCACAGATGTGCTGTGCACATGTCACTCTTGCACCTTTTGTAGTTGTGGGTCTGTCAACAGGCCACTGGTGGAACACACCTGTGACATGCAAAGGTATTTGTAATCAAATATCTGTGCTATCTTGTACATCTGTACTGCTAACATCTACAGTGCTAATAGTTCATGGACATGCACACCATACTCAGCAGGGTTATAGTGCGGTGCCACCCTAAATGACTGTCATCACCTCTTGTGGGTTGATATTATCCAACACCCTATCTGTATTGTATGGTCATGCTAGGCACTTGTTCAGAACATGTGAGCATGTCATAAGCTACTTATTACTATAACGCCCATTCCACACCATTTCCCACAGGTACACTGGCTGTCCTACACTTCCCAGCTTGATTAAGGTACGACAGCTGTTGTACACACGTAACGCACATATCCTGTGGGACATGGTTGTATATGCAGGCATGTCCAGCTGTCACATACCAGTGCTACTGCCTGTCTATATGAGGGATATGTTGTACATGTGGCGATAGAGCAATTGTCTCATGTACACATTCAATGCTCACTTCCCAACATACTGCACTACAGCCTGTGGAGGATGCACGTCTGCAGCCGTGCTGGGCCCATAGCACTCAAGTGTACCTCATTACGGGGAACGTACCTCATTTGGGGTTCTAAAAGGTGCATGTTCCTCACGGTTCCACATTGAAGGGTCTGTCACACATTCATTGTTGTACATAGTTTACCTGCTAGCCATGGCTAGATAGATGAGAATCATATTAATTCATTGGAATATCTGTTTTATACGTAAGACCAGCCTATTTTAGCCATCATATGCCCTTCCTAGTTGACGCTGTTAGTAAGCCAGTTGTAAGTGTTCCACGTTTCACCCATTTGTCACACTGTATGAGGGCTAATGTTCCTCATTTTGGGGACAGGAGGCTGACAGCTATGGCTGGGGGTCATGCTGTCACCAACCCTGACTGCACCTGGCAGTCATTTGGGGATGTGTAACATTCACAACACATCCCACCCATCACATAGTCTCACATAATCTACACCACTGGCCACACCTATGAGGACAACCTGTGCAGTATGTCTCCATACTCACTGTAGGCACCAGAGGTAGCCCCCATCATGGAAGACAACATCACCAGTTTATAGCCCACAGACTCATGTGTGCCCACCACATACAGCCAATAGTGTGTTATAACATTCACAACACACCAGTCATAGCTGACTCTGTAGGATTTCACACTGCAGTTCCACACAGCAGGCTACACAAGGCATTAGTCGCTTACATCTTGCTGTCGGGTAACTGCTTCTGCAACATAACCTATGCACCCATGCCACACCTCACCAGGTACGATATGTCTGTCATTAGCCATGTTAGTGTGACTGCCCTGTGATGCCACTTCACAGACTACGTGTGCAGAGACATGCAATAGCTTACCAGTCTTATAGCCCTGAGGGTGTAGGCCTAGCCCTGGGGAGCATTTTGCATTCATCCAGACATGATACCACTGTACAGTGACTGACTGTGTCACTGCAACAGTTGCCTATGCTCCTATTGTCATTCCTCAGGCATGTGGTATCTGTCCGCTATGACTGTCCTGGTCAAACACAATGCTGTGGCACAGATGACTTGCACATGTCGGCCCTGGGAGTACAGCTCACATGCTAGGCTCTTGCTGCTTCTATACTGCCTGTCCTGCACAGTTTCCAATAACTGTCACCGGCAGGGTGGTAACTGGCATGCGTGACATGGGGTCATGTGACACATTGCTTGCATCTTCCCCTGTGAAGCACGCAGGCAAGGCTCACCTTATAATGCACCACTCCAACATCTCTGCAGTGACTGGGACCTGCCTGTAGGCTCTGCAGAGCACACCTGCAATGACAGGTTATAGACGGACCATACCTTCCTGGCACATACCTGGACCGGCACACCCACAGCTGAGGGGTTCCCATATCCCACTATGTTTTGCACACATCCTGGCAAGTTGCTTAGCACAATGCATCAGAGGTGCTCCATGTGCAACTAACTGTGTCCAGGACTGCTATACACATTGTAACAAACGACAGAGTCAACATCATACCCCACGGGTAACATACCTTCTATGGTTGTATAGTGGACAGTGGGCCTCAGCTACTACTGATGTGTGACTGACACTACCCCACACTTCACTGGGATAGCCACTCATGTACCGACACATCCATGAGTCATACCATCCACTCTGCTGGATCAACACATACACACCACCTCCAAGACCTACATTACCCTTGGCATGAACACTACCACCATGTGACTGGTGTTACACACCTGGGGTTATCCCCTCATTGGTGGATTCTGAACATATGCTAATCTACCGTGTTAGCCACATCCCAGAAACACACCCATCACAGCATACACAGTACATGTGTACTACTACACCTACTATAGACGTCTGCTGACAGCAGTTGTTAACATCATGACACCTGTGCAGAAGGACAATGCACATACAAATGCTGACACATACCCCAGTGCACTTAATTAGCATGTACACAACTGCATGGATCATGCTATTCCACACAGAGCCATGATGGTACACACCAGATAACAGACGCCACTCTGGTGGTCATGTTCCACGGACATATGATGTACAACAACAGGTGTAGGCTGTTGCACAGTGGTGTACATTCCCATGTGTGGGGTGGTTCACTGGTCAGCCGTGGTGGGGCCACAGGGTCCCTCATCACATACTCCAAGACTAGCTACATAAACATGACTGTCACACATTCCGGGGTGTACCACCAGGCATTATGGTGGTATGTCAGTATTCGATGGCAACACCCACATCTGCTGTCACATACAACAGTCACTCAGGAACATTGCAGACCCAAGTATTGTTGGCAACATGCTGGAGGATGGATTCAATGCTGACAGTACACCCTTTCACTCACTACAGGGCCGCAATCCATACATGAACATTGTGGTGTCCCTGTGGTCACACCTACACAGTACTGACCTACACTCTATGTGTCCTGGGACACTGGCCCCATGTCACCTTCCAACGTCCCAGGATGTGATGTCCACCAACCTCCGAATTACATGTCCCACCACTAGGCCACCATATTCAGTAATAGCCTTGTTTCAGACATTGTAGACCCTGAATGGCACACAGCAGCATTTATCACACTACACACATGTGGCACCGCATTGCATGAGTGGGACTATAGTCCTACACACCTGACTGGACTGTTCTGCGTGGCTATGGGGCACATCATCAAGGACGTCATTCTCAGAGACATTGTTGGTCTCCCGTCCTCTGCTGCCACCCGGGTTGGGCTTGTTAAGGCCAGAGCATGGCACCTACACATGGTGGACTCCTTTCATACAGTTACCAGGGCAGTTTCTGATGGTACGGGAGTCCACACATCCTACATTGTCCTCCCATTGCCTTTCAGCACCATTCCCCATTCTGGTATTGACAACATACACATCCACCTGCACATCATACCCTGTGTCTCAGGATGTTATGCTATGTGGCTCATGGACAGGACACACAGTGAGGCCAGCATACCATAGTACCTACTACATGTCAGGTACTTTGGCATACCACGGTCCTCAGTCATAGGGCCCCTCATGTTAAGTATATGCTTCCCTGCGGAACAGGCTGGCACAGGGGACTTTCCCTGCCTAGCTTTAGAACCCCTACATACCAAGTGCCATGATTGCTCCACCAGCTGATACTGACTACAACCATACGGATGTCGCTGTGACAGATACATAATATGACTATCATGGCATCAAGCTGCATGACACAAGGTGCATGCACATCACCTTTGCATTACACCATTCACCCACTGACTATAACATGGATGGTGGTCCCCTACATACATATCACATTGTACATGTTTGCAGGACACACATATATTGCACCCACTCCTGTGGTTGCCATATTGCCACTGTGGCATGGATATCCTCCTATGTGGCCACACCTATCTGTACTGGGTGTGTAACTGGTACATAGGCACCCATTGTACCTCTGAACTCAAGACATCTACACACATTCAAGGGTACACCACCGCATTTAGGGTGTACCTTACACAACAGCTACAGCTTTACATGCCACAACATTAACACGCCATGACATTTACTGAGCTCCGACAGGTTCAATATATGGCTGCACTACAGACACCACATCTGTACACATTTGCATACTACATACTCAGGGGTGACCTCTGCTGATCAGAAAGGGCCCATGTCCACAACATTATTGATGGATATACTCCTCATACGCAACATAAGCAGAGGCCACTGTGAGCAACATGCTCATGGATATGTGCACATATGCCACAATGAGTGGGATGTGCTTCTGGGTTACATTCCCAAACTGGACACTCACCATGCTGTGGAACATAAGTCCTCTGTACATCACGCAGGGACACTCAGTAGCACTGTTCATGTGATACCTCCCTTGGTGGTTGGGAGACACATGTAGGCCTGGGATCACTGCAGTGGCTGTACTGTGCAGTGGTGCAGGTGACACCTGGCTCTGCTCTTCACAGGGCACTACCCTGGAGAGGTGCCACTAGTGTGAACACTGTAGTTGTGCTTACACATGGACTTGACAGACTGCATAGTACCCCACTATGCACCTGTGCAGCTATTACTTATCCTTTGTGCATGGTTACTTGGTAGCCCTTCCATTTAGATTAGCTATCATGCTATTACTATGTCCCATACCTACAGGCCATATGCATCCTGTTATTGTACATACCAATAGACGATACCTGTGGTATGCATGATATGCCTGTTATGATGTGTTGAATATCTGTCATATCTATAATACTATACATTACACATATTTCACATAGTATCCCATAATGCAAAGCATACTTGCTCAGCGGGACCACCTTACATATGTCATTAATGTTATTTGCCCATACACATGCGTGCTGTGACAGTATATCAACATATACTATCCCCTGCTATGGCACGTCCTTGTTGGACATACCCTACCACTGATGGCGGGTTGTATGGCATTGTTCTGTTTAATGGACTCATGTAGCATCCCTTCTGGTGTCTGTGCTATGTACCTTGTGTCCCACTGCTGGACGCACAGATTCTACAAGCGTTAGTATGCTCAGCAAGACATCACTACATAAATACCTTTCCCCACTTTATGCATTGCGGACACGTTTAATTAATGCAAACCAGGCTATACATACAGTAAAACTAATTAATACAGATCATGCTATACATAACCTTACATATCGGGCGTTCTACATACCTTGTTGTCATTACGGCGTTTCGTTTCTATCTCTCTCAAAGTGTTTCAACTGTTTTTCGGTATGAGCATACGGTTTGAATGCCTGGCAAGTCATCCTTATATACGTCGATACCTGAAACATATGGATTCTTCCCACCAATTGGTGTTCCTGAGTGACTAATTACTTGCATATCAGCTGTGCAGCTACTCCATTCGCCAATTACGTGGCGACAGTGGGGTATAATTGGATTCTCCACTTGGGCGTTGCCTATTTGCCCTACCTTCGAGGAGACGGTCTGTATTGTGTTTTGTTATGAGTAACTGCAACTGCTATGCATGGAGACAAGTATAGTTTGGATTCATGTCCACCGTGGACTGTGTGTGACAGATAGAGTATTTGGTTCAACATGTGGGTGTACCTGTCATCCCGACGTCTGATAACGGAGTATTGCAATCAATACCTGTAACATGGCTGTTTGTTCCATTATACAATGCCTGCAATTTTGCATGTCGCTTTTAATTGTGTCTCTCACACGGTATGTTGAGGATTCTGCAGATGTAATTGACTGACTGGATGTTTGTGCTGCTATTACAGTTTATATTGCTTTAGTTTCTAGTGTGGGGGATGTCGGTGGTTGTACGTAACATATATGGTTTGTGGGCCTTGCATTTCTACATAATCCATATATATGTGTGTGGGCTCCGTCCCTGATTAGAGCACTAACAGTTAGACTTATGTTACAGGATTGTATGTTGGGCCATTGTTAATTGGTTTCTATATCGTCTGCAGGTGAGCTTGCTACTTGTATACCTCCGTAATTGCAGCGATATATCAGGGGATATGTGTAGGTGACAGCTATCCCTTGTATTTCTGTCCCAGATATTTGCAGTCATTGTGGTTGTGTTGTTAAAAGAGCCTGTTTGCCATGGGTTGCCACCTTATCATATGGTCATTGTTGGACACTTGTGGGACACAAAGCAGTGTTTACAGGCCAACACGTAGCCATGGTCAGTATATAGGTAGCACATACTTTTATCCTCACTACATACCTATTGTTGTGTGACTTTGGATACTTATCATATCGCATGTAACATTTAAGTTTCTTACATACAGGCATAACTATTAAATACGACTGTTACATTATATATGTGACATATTTATGTCCTACCATCTCGGACATTTGCCCTTTGTACTGTTCTATGTCAGGACACACCTGCCCAGGGTGGGGATGTCCCTCCTACTGTGGTACAGGTAGTAACCGTATGCCTACGGCTAGCTATACCCACACCTACCATACTGGTCTGCCTCTGACTTGGCACCAACATACACATGTTGCGGACACACACACACACATTACAGTCACACAGAAACGCACACGGCACCCTCGACGCACACTTACACAGACTACGGCACTCACAGACACAGTTGAACACAGTACCTACATGGACCGCGACACCGTCAGCGGTGACTAACCATCCCTTCATATCATCATACTATTACTCGCGGATGTACTGTTCCAGTACTGTGTTCTATCGGTCTTTCAGCCTCGTGGTTATGCATGTCGGTATGTTACACATTCCATGGTTGGCGGTATCCTATTTAATTGTACCTCCATGATGTTATGAATGTCGTTGGACTATCTATCATATTTGCAGATATCGCTGAATCCATCTATATCACCATATATCCCTCTATTGCCCTTTTTATCTGTATTATATATATGCATATGTGTACATATATATATATATATATATATATATATATATATATATATATATATATATATATGTATATATATATCTGGCGGGGAACGTGACAGGCACACAGCACCACCATATGCTATAAGACTCATGTACTGTTCAGGTGTTGGCATTCCGTGTTGCACTGGCTGTTGTGTTTACAATGTTTGAAGGCTGCCTATGTAGGAGTCACACATTGGGCCACCTATACATTGCAATTTACAGGTGGTCATGTTTGTGTGCCATCCATTTTACTGTGTGTGCGGTTGGAGAGGTGTCAGTCCGTAGGGGCCTACACAGTCAGAGTATGTGCTATACGTTCCCTCTTTGCCAAGGCATAGGCATATTGGGCATGCCTCCGTCTGCCTACTGGGGCTGGCACAGTGTGTTCATGGTCTGAATCCCTCTGTGCCTGTACTAGCCTTTCAACTGCGGTGGGCTATCAGGGCCTTTACCATTTTGTCCCTGCTGCAGCTGCTTCCACAGGATCATATTATGTAGCATGGCACATACTATGACGATGTGGGTGCACGTGCCTGGAGAGTACTGCAAGGCTCCACCAGATGTATCCAAGCACCGGAACCATGATTTCAGTATCCCGAACACATGCTCTATGATGATTCTGGTTTGTGTGTGTGCCTCATTATGGCGTTCTTGCATGGGTGTGTGTGCATTTCTGATGGGAGTCATCATCCATGGCTCCAGTGCATAACCAGCATCACCCACGAGATGGCCATGTGGGATGTTCCCCCTGACAAATACCTGATACAGCTGTGAGGCATGCCAGATATGGGAGTCATGGTAGCTTCCAGGGCTGCCAGCACACACATCCATGATAATGCCCTGGGCATTGCACACAACCTGGCAGTTGATGGAGTGGAATCCCTTGCGGTTTATGGAGCGCATACCCTGCTCACCGAGTGGTGACTTGATTTGTATGTGTGTGCAGTCTATCGCACCCAGTACCTCCGTGTATTGTGCCACATGGTGGAAGTGACGCATATTGCTGGCCAACTCCTCCTGAGTTCTGGGGAAGTATATCTGCTCATTGGCATGTGGTAACATGGCATCCAGGAACTGGTGTAGTACCCTGGATGCTGATGCCTGTGAGATACCCATTATATCTCCAGTTGGCCTTTGAAAGGTACCTGTGGCCAGTATTCGCAGGCTTACACATACCTTCGTGTCCACTGGTATGGGTTCCCCTATGTTGTTTCTGGTTCTCAGGCGTGGCCGGCACAGCTCCACTATTTGCTGTAAGATGTCCCTGTCCACCCTGTAACGCTCTACTATCTCCAGGTCATGTAGCCCCTGGTAAGTTACCCTTGGTCTGAACACTCTTCTTCTCCTCCTAGGCCTGCGGTGGTTGTCGGCATCATCCTCCACAACACCGTCAGTCTCTAACACATGCTGATGAATCACAGCTATGGCAGCTCCCAACATGTACATTTTAAAAGGTTCCCCATGTGTTTACACCTATGGTGCGGTGTTTGGGAATACACAGGTGTGTGTTGGCTGCTTACACACTTTATACTATTGTGCTGTGAACACCGATGATGTCATAGGGTGTGTATGTACATTCGTAGCTACAGGTTAAGTTATGTGTTTTAATGCCGGAACTACTATTGTGGTGCCTTTGGTGTTAAATTACATTTGCCTGCCGTGGATTACCTCTTGACCTTCCCTTTACATTTCTGCGTGTTGCACCTACCATTTTCTGGCGTGCATCCTGCAGCCTACTTTCATTTGTGCTTTCCTGGACCTGGCGTATCTTGCGTTATGTGTGCTACTGCCGGTCTGCTGTTGGTTTGCTTTGCTCTGCTGTGTCAGGTCTCCTATCTTTGCAATCCAATGCCTCCCCTCCTTTCTTTGCATTCACATGCCTCCCCTATTCTGTTTAGCAGGTTTCTGCAAGTGGACTTGTCAGCTGCCGTCGATTGGCCTTCGTGGGTTGATTGGTGTTGATTGCTCATTAGTACTCCAATTATCCTACTTCCGCATTTCCTTTTCTTCCCCTGGCCTTCCTGTTTCTGCTATTGTTTGCAGCACGTGCATCTGATTATTGGGTTTCGGGCACCTTTTCATCCTCGTACACATGCGCTTTTGGCCACCATGTGTGCTCTCAGCTAAACGATTCCTCCCCACCCCTATCCTGCAGCTTTGCTTAGCAACGGACAGGCCAGATTTGCAATGCTCCAATTTGCTTAGTGCTACAGTGGCACACCCCTCTGCTGATGTCATGTATCTCCTCTGAGCCACTCCTCGGTGTTATACCGCTGCGCCGTATGGTACAACCTTCCTCCGGCGGGACATTTGCGATTCAGTATTATCTGCCTCATTTGCATGGCATTGACTACTAATTCATAGTTACCGCGCCAAACACTATCGCAAGCCCTTAGCAACCCTTGCACCTTGGTTGTGGTGTTCTATGCCTACCATTGTGTGCTATGCTGTAAACCTGCTTTCTATTACGTTGCGATTTTATAACATTTTTATATTATTTCTTTATGTTACAGCTTCCGCACACATGCCCTGCGGTTCTGCTGTGCGTTACTGTGGACATGACATTAAATGTTGTTATTTACATGTTATGCATCTTTTCTTATGCCATTGGCTGTGTATTTCGCCATTGGCATATGTTCACGTTGTGATACCTGGGTCTGGCCCTCTTCCATAGCTCCAATGTTATGTTTGGGAAAATGTAAACCGTGTTTTTTGGTTTACATTTCCGTGGGTTTACGCTACGCCTGCACCACTTCATGAATCGCTATATGCCTTCATTTGCATGGTGCAATACTGCACATGGGGTGATTTGCATACCTACGCTGGGGGCTGCGCAGATCTAGCATACGCCGGTAGTGCACGTGGAATTGGATCGTACCTGAATCGCTTGGCGGCCATATTTGGCGTTATAACGCCTACGCTATGCATGCGCCTGGCGCAAGCTTCATGAATCCTGGGGTATATCTTTAGCAATAAAATCTATAAAACCAAACAGTGCATTTGCTAGCTTCAGAGATTTCCTACACATCATAAGGATTAATTGGTTCTTTCTTATTATAGCGGCCCCTACAATACTGTCTGTAGTTGCCACAATAAGGAAGTACCCAATTTACTTGTGATCTTATTTTATTTTTGTAAAGTGTTATAAACTGAAACAAAGACAAGTAAGACATTGTAATTGCACACAATTTATGACCACTTTTTGGACAAGGGATAATCTGTATAACTGCACTAGAGAAAATTAGTCTGAACCTCATCTAATGGGAGTCGCTGATTTTACGGCTTTTATTTAGATGTAATGGGCATTTTAAAAAATTGTGACTGTTAATTTTAATAACATGGTGTGATGGTGTTACTAGCTTCCACAAAATATATAAATTTGAGCATAATCTGTAATAGAAAAGGAACTCTTTAAAAAAAACATAAGGTTCTCATTTTAAGTTACTCTTAAGTTGGCTATTCAACCTGTTTCTACTGCAGCTAGAGACTGCTCAATAACATGTTTTGCTCTCCATCTGTATGTAGCCATTCCTATGCAGAGTAACCGAGCGACAGGGCAACAATTTTTACTACCCTAATGTAAGGGTAAGTATATCAATGGATGCCCCCCCCCAAAAAAAGGCACACATTAGTGTTTAGGTGTTCATTCCGCTTCTGTTTTAAAGCCGCTGTCATGGGGGCTGCTATAATAAGGAAGTACCAACTAATCTACTGTAGCCCTTCCATATTCTTATTAATAAATTCATCACAAACAAATCTTTAAAGAACATCTTTAAGTGGAAGCTTAAGGCTTATATGGCTCTCTTGGCTATTTTCTGCTTTGACTATATACCTGTATTCTCACATACATGGAAGAGACCTACTACCATGAGAAAAGTGATCCTTTGCTGCAGATGAGAAAGATTCCAATTTAAGCAAGGTGAGATGCAAGTAGAAAAACAAAGAAATGGCCATCACAAAACTTGACAGAATAAATTTATTAAGAATACATACCGGTTTCGGCTCACGCCTTCTTCAGCATAAATTACATTCAAAATAATCAAATTGCTTTTAAATATATCTTCCACCAATCACATATTTCCCTCATGAATGATTAATACATAGTATTTAAAGAGCTACATTATAAATATGTATACAAGTCTTATCTATAGAAACATATTAATTCCTAAAAACATTCTCGTACACAAAATGTAATCTAAGTATATATATATATATATATATATATATATATATATATATATATATATATATATATATATATATATATATATATATATATATATATATATATATATATATATATATATATATATATATATGTATATATATATATATATATATATATATATGTATGCATTCAATGTATTGAGTGCGCCTAACAAAAACTGATTTATTAAATTGGAGATGTACATTTGAACCAGGTGAAAAGAGACCCCCCCCCCCAGTTTGATAATCCATATATGTTTCTTAGTATTGACAATATTATGCCAACCTGCTTTCATATTTCTACTCCCCAAAATCATATCTATGTCTCTCCAAACACCATCATATTGGGTGACTTCAACTACCCAAACATAGACTGGGAACATTACTCAAGCCCCAACACCCTAGCCCAAAGGTTCCTGGAGTTCATAAACTCAAATGCTATGGAACAACTAGTCACCATTCCCACAAGAGGAGAAAATATACTAGACCTGATCATCACAAACATGGGGACAAAATGCTCCACACCGGAAGTATATCCCTCATTGGTGAGATCAGACCATAAATTAATCTCATTGGAGATCCACATCCCGCTCCCACCCCCAGCAAAAAAGACCACAGTGAAGAACTTCTCAAAAGCAAACTTCACACTTCTTAAGACTGGAGTGGTATCCTTCAAGGCCCCTGAGCCAGTGGAAACCACAACCCACGCTGCTGAAACCCTTACAAATGCCTTCTACGAGCACCTCCAGGAATGTATGGATCAAGCAATCCCTAATAAAATCAAGACCCTTTCCACCAAAGGCAGGCGCCCGGTCTGGTGGACTCCAGCTATAAACAAACTCTACAACAAGAGGAGAAAGCTACCACATGACAGAGCAAAATCCCTAAAAGGGAAGGCATCTCTGATCAATACTAGCAAAAAACTACGATCACTCATAAAATCATCCAAGGCCAACTTTGAGAGAAAAATCGCTAATGACACAAAAGACAATCATAAGGCCTTCTTTAGCTATGTTAGAAACCTGGGTGGAAACTCCCAGATATGCTCAGAATTAGTCCAAAATGATAAAAAAATCACTGAACCCACAGACATTGCCAACATACTGGCAGACAGGTTCAGTGCAAATTTCTCCCCTCCCTCCCTCCCAAAAGGAGAAATATCTATCCCACCAGAGTCTAGCCTCCCAAACATCTTAGATGCCCAGGTGAAAGCTGCTCTCTCTAAAGCAAAAAACACAGCATCAATGGGACCGGACGGTGTCCCCGGCTGTGTGCTACACGAACTCAATGAGGAACTAAACCCACACATAAGGCTGCTGTTTAATCTTAGCCTTACTACAGGATACGTACCCAAAGAATGGCGTACGGCAACTGTGGTTCCACTCCACAAAGGCGGTGCTTCTACGGACCCTGGTAATTACCGCCCCATAAGCTTGACAAGCCTTGTCTGCAAAGCTATGGAGAGGATCATAATGGAACTCATAAATAAAGACTTTGGGGACCTACAGACACTGGATCCTACCCAATTTGGCTTTGTCAAGGGCAGATCCTGCCTCTTGAACTTGGTCAACTTTTTCGAAACAGTCACTAAGGCCATTGATGAGGGTAAGGCAGTTCACACAGCCTACCTTGACCTAGCAAAAGCGTTCGACACAATACCCCACTCGGGCATCATAGAAAAGCTCACCAGCTTAGATGTAAACCCATATGTCACAAGATGGGTTGCAAACTGGCTCAAGGACAGAACACACAGGGTTAGAGTTGCTGGTCCCATGTCAGACTCTAAGCCGGTCACGAGCAGTGTCCCACAGGGCTCAGTCCTGGGCCCCCTCTTGTTCGGCATTTATTTTTCTGAAGTGCAGGCAAACATAGGGGGATTGTGGCTGACAAAATTTGCAGATGACTGCAAACTGGGCACCATAATTGACACTCCATCAGACACAGACATCCTCCAGAGAAGTCTCATAGAAATGGATAACTGGTGCCAGAGCCATGGCCTTAAGCTAAATGCCAAAAAATGTATAGTCATACCCTTTGGGAAAAACAAGGTAACCCCTAATTACCACATAGGTGGTAATCCATTAAACACGGAAGAAGTTATCAGGGACCTGGGGACCCAAGTTGACAGTAACCTCTTTTGACACTCACATTGCCAAAGTGGTTAGGAAGACCTTCTACATTGCCCACCTGATCATGAAGGGATTCACATCCAGATCAGGAGAGGTCATTGTACCCTGTACTCTTCACTTATCAGACCAATGATTGAGTACAACGCCCATTCGGAATGTACCTTACCCGACACCTGCAGCAGTTGGAAAGACCCCAAAAGTTCCTCACCAAAAGGATAAAGGCTCAAACATATGTCATACGATGCCCGACTGAAGAAACTCCAGCTCTATTCAGTCGCATACTGTCTGCTCAGAGGTGATCTTTGCCTGACATACAAGGCCATGTCCAACCCGGAATTAATGGACATGCTCCACCTCAAAAAATCCAAATCCACCAGAGCCACGAGAGCAAGAGACTTAAACCTCAACACAGATATAAATAGGACATGCTGGAGGGACAGATTCATCACCCAGAGACTCCCTACACTATGGAACAGAATCCCAGTCCATGTGAGGCAGAGCCCCTCACTGACTCTGTTCAAGAGAAATCTTGACGAGTGGATGGGAGATCGTAGGTTTACCCCGGGAATCATCTCTGTGTCACTGCTGGACAGAGGCACAGCAAACTAATGGGTATAGTATTCTCATCCTAAGGGGTGGTGAAAGCCACACACACTCTGGCTATGCTTATAAATGCCCTAGGGCAGATAGCCTAGTATAAACCTATGAACCTATGAAACCTGAAACTAGCTGCTGGATGCTATACAGAGTGCTTATACAAGGCATTAGAGATATTCTTTTTTCTAGTAGCACTCATATGTTCAGAGATGTGCAATTTAAATGGACGAGATGTTTGGCCAACATAGTAGGCTGAACAAGTGCAGGTTGCAAGATATATAACCCAATCGGAACTACAGTTAGCCAAAATATAGATACAAAAAATCTTAGAAGTGTTCTTACTAGTGAAGGCCTTAGTTTTATTAATATATTTACAAAAAGTGCAATGGCCACAAGGAATAGAACCTAGAAGTATCCTACCCTCAAGAGTACCTTGTTTAGCTGTAAGCATTTTGAAACCATGTTTATACTGATTCAAAAAAAAAAAAACCTAATGTGATTCCTCTCCTGAAAGAGAATTGACATCTGTCTTCCAACATGCTCGAAAGGTGTTCATCTGCCAAAAGAATATTCCAATGTTTTTGTATCAGATTAATAAATCTATTAGTATTACAGGCATATGTGGTCACAAGTCTGCTCACTTCATTATTACAATCATGTTGTTGGTATTGTAGTAGTTGACTATGGTCTTGGGTGCGTGCATATGTGCTTACCTAAGTGACTTGATTATGATCATATCCTCTATTGCAAAATCTATCAATAAGATCAAGTCTTTGACTCTCAAAATTAGTCATATTCGAACAGATATGATGTATCCTAAAGAATTCGGATTTGGGAATATTACGTATTATGTGTTTAGGATGGCAGCTAGAAACAAGCAGTAAATTATTAGAACTAAATTGTTTCCTATGGACATCAGTAGAATATGAAAGCAGGATGACATAATATTCTCAATACTAAGGAATGTATATGGATTATCAAGCTTTTTTCATCTGGTTTAAATGTTTGTCTTTTTGGCTTTTCCCGGTTAGGGGTCGCCACAGCAAAATTCCGGTCCGCTAATGATTGGCAGTAGATTTTTATGGTGCCGAGTTGCCAGCCCGATGCCCAATCTTCAACGAAGGCATGCTCATTCACACATGTCTTTCGAACGCCACTCGATCACGGGGGGGACATGCAGACTCCACACAGAAGGCGCTCCAGCCGAGAATCGAACAGGAGAACACCTGGTTTAAATGAACGTCTTTAATTTAACAAATTTGTTTTTGTAAGGTGCACCCAATATATTAAATACATATGTATATATGTTTAGACTATATTTTGTGTACTGGGATGTTTTGAGGTATTAATATGCTCTTACAGATACTTTACAGCATCCAACAGTTAGTTTTAAGTCTACCATTATAGATAGGATTATGGGGAGTAGAAACATGGTAGTAGGTTGGCACAATATTTTCAATATGAAGGAATGTATATGGATTATTAAACTGGGGGGTTTCTTTTCACCTGGTTCAAATGCACATCTCCGGTTTTTAGGAATTAATATGTGTCTATAGATAAGAATTTTGTACATATTTATATTGTATCCCTTTAAATACTATGCATTAATTATTCATGAGGTGAAGATGTGATTGGTGGCACATATATTTAAAAGCAATCTGATTATTGTGAATGTAATTCACACTGAAGAAGACCTGAGACGAAACCGGTATGTTTTCTTAATAAATTCATTCTCTCAATTTTTGGGCTGGCCATTTCTTTGTTTTTTTGTATTTTTTTGGGCCGTTGCACATGCCCACTTGCCAAATTTTTGGTTTGGTTATTTAATTTTGAGATGTAAGCAGAACCCAAACAAAGAAAAAGAAGGGAACCTCTAAACTGAAAACCAGTGTAATACTCAGCAAGACAGCCACCTTACAAACTGCAGCTCATTTCCATTTCCTGCTGTTGAAAGGATGTGCTCAAAGTAGTTGCATTTTTCCCAGAAAGGAACTGCACACTCCAGTATTCTATATTTTGCCTCCTGCTACTGCTGTTTACTAATAAAAGCAAAGAGCTCCTTCTACATTACAGAAGGAAATGTTGTTTTAATTAAGCAAAGCAAACTGTGCCTGCAATTGCATGGATTTATTTGAGAGCTCCTTCTGTATTAGAGAAGGAAATGTTGTTTTACTTAAGTAAAGCAAATTGTGCCTACAATTGTATGGTTTGAGTTGATAATGAAAAACAGACAGGACATCTGCAGTGAATAATTTCTGTTTACCATGTTTCAACCAAAAAACTGGACACTCACTAGATTTTAAAAGCTGGCTCCCTGCTGCTGATCCAAAGAACAAGGACAAATATGGAGTGCTAAAATCCAAAAGTATCCATGAATGAAAGACAGAGACTTCTAGGCCCCAACCTTTGATGACTAGGTCAAACCCAATAAACTTCTGGATTTAAGAAAAGAGACTGCTTGAACTAAGCTTCCAAATATTATTGACATTAAATCTATACAACAGCACTGTTTTGTGTTGTGTACAGTAATTTTGTTTCATTTCCCTAGAGTTACATTAATAAATAGGTAATGGTGTAATGAATTATATTTCCATAAAAAAGTAACCTGGTGCATGTAAGTTGTTTTTATTTTTAGCTTACGACAGAATTAATAAGAATAGGTTTGGAAAGATGGTAAACATAAGTGTTGAGCCAAAATTGTTTTCCCTCAGCTTTATTCGTATTTTGGTACTGTCTTATGGGGTTAGGGGCACATCATTGGTTAATGTCATACCAATACCAATTGTCACTGCAGACACAGATCAGAATTAAAGGTGGCAGTCTAAGATAAGTCAATTAGAACCCTCGCAAACTAAACTAATTAGGAAATTGTACATGTACCTGTAAATATATAAGAAAAGTCAGTTACTGTTTGTTAAAGCAACAGTGATTTTTCAGTTAGAATATTATATTATTGAATTGAATTGTATTAAGAATTTCACTGTAATTACACTTGTTTATGTATATTTGGAGCTTTTCTCCCTGGGCCTCCGCTGAAAATGGACATGTATCCAGTTGATCTTTCCCGGTTAACAAATGTAAAATAAATAAAAATAAATATTATCTGTCACTGATTTATTTTAAGTTGTGTTGTTATTAATTCTTATGAGATTATTAGACTATGGTGTTTTGCACTTTGGAAACCATTCCAGTGTTTTAATCCATCCATCCATCAATCCATCCAACAATAACTCACCTTCTCATTTTTGCACACAGGGTCAGGGTGTTACATCAACAGTGACAATTGCCTTGATGCAATGTTCACACCACCACCAGGTGACTAGTCCTGCCATGTTAATAAAAATGCAGATCAGTCCTCAGTCTGCACGCCTGCAAGGGATAGTGAATGAAAGTTTTGTAGGAATATGGATGCCCGTGTTAGCGTTAAAATGAAATCAGTGTCCATCTTCCACTGCATCCTCAATGTGAAAGTAAGGAAGAAAAGGAGACAGCAAACAGCTTAACTGATGCATTTAAAAGTCTGATCATGAAAATTCATAAATTAGAAGTTCTGCCTAACATCAGAATGAAACGTGTAGAACGCTTAAATGTCATACATACTTTTTACTGAAACAGATCAGAGATTTGGAATGTTCTTTGCATGAAAAGGAAGTTGTTTTGAGGAGTGCACATGGTAATGTGGATATTTTACAAATCTTACCCTCTACATTTTAGACAGAGACAGAGAGTTAGAGGGTGTATATTTGAGAGAAATGTTCAGTGTCTGAGGCAGCAGTCTGAAATATCAAAATAAGAAATCACAGCAAGAGGAGAAATCAGTTGCAGTTGTAACAGTCATTAAGAGGCAGAAGCACAGGACTTCAAACACACCAAAACTCTTGTACACCTAATAACATTTACAAAGAAAATCCAAGACAAGAACCATTACTTACATTCAGAACTGCTTTGACTTTCACACTGATGACCTTCCCTCCAACCTAGAATCAGCAAAAGCAGGAACAAGAAGGAGCAAAGATACATAACCCTGAAAACTATATGTAGGTTTCACAACTGCGTCAGTGAGTTCAAACATTGCAACCTTTCCTCAACCAGTAAATATAAATAAAATAAGTACAAAGGACACATGGAAAAGCCTCGAAGTGAAAAATATTAAATAGACCCTGCCCAGCTAACACCTTTACTGCATTAATAATGTAAACCTCCTAAGAAGATGCCCATAGGAATATGCAGCTGACCCTTTAATGACTTACAAGTGCCCCAGCTACATGGATTCTGAATGATCTCTAACTTTATAAGTCCTGAGTGAGACATTTCAGCCAATGAAGTCAAACTTTAGCCATCATAGACATAACACCTTTTCCCTTTGCTTCAGTTTGTTGTTTATCTTTTGTCTTTTCCCGGTTAGGGGGTGCCACAGCGGAACTCCGGTCTGCTAATGATTGGCAGTAGATTTTCACGAATGCCGAAGTGCCAGCTTGACGTCCAACCTTCAACAAAGGCACTCCCATTTACACATGTCTTTTGAGCGCCCACCCAACCCTGGGGAGGACATGCAGACTCCACACAAAAGACACTCCTTGCACTCCAGCCAAGAATTGAACAGGAGAACCTCTTGCTGTGAGGCAACAATGCTACTGCTGCACCACCGCGGATTTACCCTGTTTTTTAAAAAGCTTGATGTCCATAACATAGGATGACTGCAACATTTCCAAAAATAAGGAACAAAATAAATAAAAAGGTTACACAGAAAACCACACAGGCAAAAACATCAAAAAGACCATAGAAACTAGAGCCCTCATTACATATTAACCTTAAGCCTCTTTATAAGGTGGCCCATGAGTATGCAAATGATACCTTAAGGATATATAAGTGTTCCAGCTATAGGGTGAATAAAAAGAGACTTCCATATCTGGAGGGTTCATAAATGATGAGAAGACAGGCTGATCAAGGATACATGTGAAAAGTAAAAATGATTCAAAGAGATTGTACATATTTTCAAAAAGGTAACTTTGAAAAACTGTGCAAGCAGCCTGCATAATCATATGTGGTACCCATCCATGCCCTCATTTTTTTTCTAAAATATTAAATTATGTATATTTTGAAATTCATTGGTGTTCAGGTGCAGAGATTGATTTTCAGGGTTTGCAGTTTTAGAGTCTACCTTGGTACATTATGGCAGTTGCCTCTATAACTTAAAAAAGGTGTGCAGTGGATTGCAGCAATGCAGCAAGAATCTGGGAATGCAGAAGGAGGCATGGGAATGAAGTCCTTTCAGAAAAAGAGGGAGAGGACATCTGTTTCCCAGCACAAGGTACTACAAGTCTTACCTCCTTAGCAAAGAGAAAATGGGCTACCTCTTCCTAAAAGTACTAAACCAGGCAAAAGTGAGAAACATGCAGACATTATCACACAGACTCAGGATTACGTTAGTGCCAATTGCGATGTACTGCAGCACCTTCCTCCTGGTCTGTAGCACCCTTATAGTTACCTCAAAAGTTCATTCTTCCACCATCCTATTCTCTAATGAAACTAGTTTAAAGGCTGATAAGCAGGAAGCAGCATGCTATTTGGAAAAAAGATGTGTCTATGATTAAACTGATTTTGGTTAGGCATGATGTACCAAATGTATCTGTGCTAAGCAACTCTAAAAATGTAACTCTATAGAAAGGAAAAGGCACACGCCTGTCAAATGAGTGCAGTACAATCTAAGATACATGTTGGAGGTCATAATGTCCATCACTAAACTAAACTCAGATGTCTCAGAAAGCCATACAGAAACTGGTACAGAAACTGGCATAGCACTATCACGTACTGAACAGCTTAGAATCTATTAGCACAGTGCAAAAAAATAAGTTCAGTAGCTCATTGATCACCTGTTTGTAAAATGTGGGCAAAGGAAAATGAAGTGTGTGTGTGTGTGTGTGTGTGTGTGTGTGTGTGTGTGTGTGTGTGTGTGTGTGTGTGTGTGTGTGTGTGTGTGTGTGTGAAAACTAAATCTATTGTCTGCTTAGGTTATGACCACTGTCTTATGAGTTGTGTTATAAAAGATCTAATCTGAGATATGTTAAAAATGTAAGAGTTGTTAAATGCTAATGTGCATCTATGGGTTATGTTATATCCTGGGAAATAAGGAGACCACACGGTTTATGGAGTTGTAAGGCCTTTCTTTATTAAGAGCCTCTAGGTGCACACCCATGCTACATCTCACAACTTCTGCAAGTCATACATCCACCAGAACCAACAAGTTACCAGAGAATACAGAACCAACAGTACATGCTGAATTCCCCACAGCGCCCCTACAGTACAACAACCACATTACCAGCCCGAATACTACATTCCTCCCCTTTTAAGCTAAGACACAATTTCCTACATAAGCAAAACTAGGGAGCAAGTTCCACAATGCATTTAATCACTTACTTGTAAATAACAGGCTAGTTATTGACTGGTTACCATACCATCTACTATTTTTTTTAGGCTGGTAATCTATACATGCACTTTTGTTAACATTGATAGTCCTTCAAGTAACTAGGTTTAACCAGCACACGCTTAGATCGGCGCAGTGGTACCACCTTAGGTGACTCCGGTGTCACAGTTACCCCTTCAGGTATCGGTGTGTCCTTCCCTGGCACGGTTGGATCCTCGGGAACCTCTCCTTCCATGTTCCGGCGGTCTCCCTCAATTGGCGATCCTCCGGCCACTGCGAGCCCTGGTTCCGAACTTAACGGTAGTTCCAAGGCCAGCAGTTCCATGGCATCCTTCTTCGGTTCGCTCCGCAGAATTTGGTCTACATGTCGCCTTACCACGAAATCTCCGTTCAACCTCACCTGGTACGATAATGGACCTGTGCTCGTGACAATGAACCCTGGAATCCACTTAGGTCCATAACTGAAATTTCGCGTCATCACTGCATCTCCCTCCAGAAAACTTCGCTCTCTCTGTCGTCGATCATGACATTCTTTTTGCCTCCACTGGGTCCCCTCCACCTTAGCTCGGACGTTTGGATGCACTAGATCCAACGTGGATCTCAATCTCCGTCCTTGCAACATCTCGGCAGGTGACAAACCCGTGGTAGATTGTGGTGTAATACGATAGTTGAATAACACCCTTGACACTTTCGCTGCCATACTTCCTTCTCCGGACTTTTTCATCATTGCTTTAAAAGTCTGAACAGCCCTTTCAGCACAACCATTTGTAGCTGCATGGTAGGGTGCTGAGGTAATGTGTACGATGCCATTTTTTCTCAGAAAACCCTTGAACTCTTCACTCGTGAAACATGAAGCATTATCGGATACAATAGTCTCAGGCAGTCCTTGGCTACTGAAACTCTTCCTCAAGCATTCAATGGTAACGAGAGAAGTGGGTGTCTTGACTTGATAGGCATCCATCCATTTCGAATGAGCATCCATGATTATCAAAAACATGGCCCCATGAAAGGTCCTGCATAATCTATATGAAGTCTCTGCCAAGGTCTACTCGGCCACTCCCATGGATGTAGTGGCGCCGCCACCGGCAAGTTGCGATGTTGTTGACATGTTTTACACTCATTCACAACGACTTCAATCTCGTGGTCCAATTTGGGCCACCAAAAATAACTTCGGGCTAAGGCCTTCATTCGGGTAATGCCCACATGACCTTGGTGCAACTGCTGTAAAAGTGCCCGTCTTCCTGGGGACGGAATTATCACTCGTGCCCCCCACAATACGCATCCATCTTGTACACTCAACTCTGTTTTCCTCACCTCATAAGGCCGAAAAACTGGATCCGTTTGTTGGACTGGCCAGCCTTGTTGGACCCACTGAAACACTCTAGCAAGCACCGGGTCTTTGTGTGTCCAAACACTCAGTTCTCTGGCAGACACCAACGTGATGTCTTCCATCATCAAAACTCGGTCCTCCGCTTCCTCTTCCTGGAGATGCCCTGGCATTGGCAAACGACTTAGCGTGTCTGCATTACTATGGTGTTTCCCGGGCTTATAAACAATCCCGTATTCATAAGCTCTCAACGTTACAGCCCATCTCTGAATGCGGGGAGAAACCATCTGCGGTACTGCTTTCATCTCGTTGAATAATGACAACAAAGGCTTGTGATCGGTGCAAATAGTAAACTTCCTCCCATAGAGGTACTTGTGAAATCGCTTGATTCCAAACATGACAGCCAAACCCTCTTTATCTAACTGGGAATAGTTTGACTCCACTGGTGTCAAAGTTCGTGACATGAACCCAATGGGTCTCTCTTGTCCATCTGGCATCCGGTGTGCCAACACAGCCCCTAATCCATAGGGTGAGGCATCACATGACAAAATTAAGTCCTTGTGACTATCGTAGTGCACCAAAAACTCTGAAGATTGCATTAGTTCCTTTGACTGTTCAAACGCTCTGTCCTGTTCCTCTTGCCATGACCACTGAGCCTCCTTCCTTAATAACTTATGTAAAGGAGCTAACAGGGTTGACAGATTTGGCAGGAACCTGTTATAATAATTAAGTAAGCCTAAATAGGCTTTCAGTTCTGTAACATTTGTGGGTGCTGGTGCCTGTTGAATGGCTTCCACTTTATTTGGCAGGGGGTGTAGGCCTGATGCATCCACCTTATAGCCCAGGAACTCTGCTTCCGTTGCCATGAAAGCACATTTACTCCGCTTCACCCGTAGACCTGCCTCTCGCAGTCGTCTCAGCACCTCATTCAGCGTCTCCAGATGCTCTCGAATGTTCCTACCCGTCAACAGGATATCATCTAAATACACAGCCACCTTCGGAATTCCTGCCACCAGTCCCTCCATTATTCTCTGGAAAATAGCTGGACTCGAGGAAACCCCAAAAGGTAAACGATTAACTTGGAACAAGCCCTTGTGTGTGTTCAGGGTAACATACGCCTTTGACCCTTCTTCCAGCACTACTTGTTGATATGCCTGACTGAGGTCCAGTTTACTAAACCTTTCACCTCCTGACAGCTTTTCAAACACATCCTCCACCTTGGGCAAGGGATACTGCTCCAGCTTCGAGACTTGGTTCACTGTTAACTTATAGTCACCACATATGCGTACAGCACCATCTGGCTTTAATACTGGAACAATTGGTGCGGCCCATTCCGCAAACTTTACTGGTTCAATTATACCTTGCTTAGTGAGTCGCTCCAACTCAAACTCAACTTTCTTCTTCATCGCATATGGTACAGGACGGGGTTTGTAAAATCTTGGCATTACGTTTTCTTTCACGTGTATCTTTGCTGGTGGACCCCTCCAGGTCCCCAGTTCCTCTTTGAATACTTCTTCATTGTTCTCGAGCACCTCTTGCAATGTCAGGCCCGGCTGTTCTACCTTATGGAGCTGTAGGCAACCCATGTTTAGCTCCTTTAACCACACTCGGCCTAGCAGGTTTGGTCCCTTACCTGCTACCACCATGACTGGCAACTCTTTGACTTGGTCTTTATATTTTACCTTCATTTTCACCATTCCCAACGTGGGAACTATTTCACCCGTGTAGGTTTTCAAAGTCACTGAACAGTCCTGCAGCTTCAGAGCTTCTCTGGGCCATAACTTCCCATACTCAGCCTTTGACAGAACTGTCACACTACACCCTGTATCCACTTCAAACTGCACCATTTTACCATTTAAGTCCAACTGGGTTTTAATGGGATCAACTCTTTCCCACCTGGCCTCTTTCACGTTAAACATTGTGAACACTTCTTCGGCTTCCCTGGTTTGTTGATCTGTAACTTCACGCATGTGGTGTGCATACTGCCGTTTTATTTTTCGGTTTCCCTTTCTTTCCATCATACTGCTTTTTTCCTCCCCCTTCTTCGGCTGGTCCTGAGAGGGCGTTGAGCGGCACATTTTCTTTACATGGCCCTTTTTCCCACAAGCATGACATTTTACAGTTAAAAAACGACAGTTCTGTGACAGATGTTCACCTCCACACCTGTAACAAACATACTGACCAGACTTCCCTTGTGAATTATGCTCCATGACCACTTTATGCACTGGCAGTGGGGTCGCACTCCTGCTTCCAACCCCTTCCGTGGTTTTCTGTTGTAAATCACGAATGTCTTTAGTCGCTGTCTCTATGGCCTGTGCCAACTTCAAGGCCTTTTCAAATGACAAGTCAGGCTCCGCTAACAGTCTGCGTTGTATGCGGTCGTCTGCAATGCCACATACGAGCCTATCTCATAGCATTTCGGTCAGTCTGTCCCCATAATCACAATGTTGTGCCAGTTCCCTCAACACTGCGACATACTCCATTACCGTTTCATTAGCCATTCTAGTCCTTGAATTTAACTTGAACCTCTGGACTATTGCACTCGGCTTCGGGTTATAATGTGACTGAAGTAAACTCGTCAACTCTGTGAACGATTTGTCCCCGGTTTATCCGGACTCAATAAGTTCCTCATCAGACTGTACGTCTTACTGCCCACCGAGCTTAGCAATATGGCTCGCTTCCGACCCGCTTCCATTATCTGGTTTGCCTCAAAAAAATGTTCCAACACTTCACAATACTCCTCCCAGGTCTGTGTCTGACAGTCGTATGCCACCAGTGACCCCAACATGGAACCAGACATCACTCCAGCAGGCCCCGTCTCTTCGTCATCCGACATGAACTGCAGCCCACCAGTTTACTCGCAGCGGACTCGGAGGCATCCCATCTTCTCGTCGCCAATATGTTATATCCTGGGAAATAAGGAGACCACACGGTTTATGGAATTGTAAGGCCTTTCTTTATTAAGAGCCTCTAGGTGCACACCCATGCTACATCTCACAACTTCTGCAAGGCATACATCCACCAGAACCAACAAGTTACCAGAGAATACAGAACCAACAGTACATGCTGAATTCCCCACAGCGCCCCTACAGTACAACAACCACATTACCAGCCCGAATACTACAGGTTAGGCTTGTAAAGGCCAGCCATTAGCCTAGTACACACCTATGAACCTATGAAATATGTTTTAAATCATGACAAAATGTTAAAGAGTATAAAATGTGCCTTAACCCTCCAAATAGGGCAACAGGAACCATTCTGTGTTGGTAGTGAAGCATCTAGTCTCACACCTGTAACCAAGTCTGAACATCCTACTGTACTTGGGAGTATGTATAGGACTTGTTAATGACATTTTGTAGTTGCATACTTTGGAGGAGGGGATCCTATCCCTATAAGTGTGACTAAAGTTAGGATTGACCATATAAGATATGCCAGATGGTAGCTGAGGTCATTAAAGTAGTTCTAAGTAGCATCAGAGAATTACCTGTGAGGACTAATAAAAAATGGTCAAAAAGGCCTGATAAAAGTGCAGTCTTTCTTCTTGTTAGACATCTGAAAGGCACGGGGTTAAAATAACATTATTCTTGGCTACTGAGAGCAAATTAATACAGTTAGAGGTGCATACCCCAAAAAGCAGAACAAATTACTACTGAAGGTAGTTTTGAGTTTGGTACAATAATAGGGTAGCCATTCTATGATTTAAATGTATCTTCTTCAGTCATTGGTGAGGTATTAAAATATGTCATGCAAAATTATGAAATGATTTGAAAAATTAAATGTCTGCCAGATTCCTTAATACTTCTGCAATAAACTTTTTCTGCACCATTGATTATAAGGAGATGTACTAATTTAAAGTTAATGGTGATTATATCACGTTCTTTCAGATAGTGAATAAAACAGACTGGCCTAAAAAAGTTTCCACAGCTGATGATGAAAGTGTTTCTGACATGATTAAGAGCAAGGTGAAACTTAATGACAATTTTCCTTTTCCAAGATTTCTAGATTCAAGTTAATCAAGCTAGTCATACCTTTGTGAGACACGAAAGAGAAAGAAATAGCATGTGAAAAGTTTATTCATTTTAAGGATGTATTTTTAGTAGAGGCCTATGACTATGAGTAACTGACATTTATGGTACTATGATAAAAACTGACCCCAATAAGGGCTCTGTGCATGTTCCTCATTACAGAATTCTGCTGGCATATTATGAACAGATCCAAGAAATTGTGGACATAACTTGTGGAAAGAGGAGTTACAAGATAAGAGAACGTGTATATAATTTTCCAATCTGGTTTGTTCTAAAACTCAAAGGCAAGAAGAGAATCACTATAGACTACCGGAAGTTAAATTAAAAAGTGCCATTACTTTGCAACCACATGACATACCTTGAACACAGCTAGCAATTAATTTCATGGTCTTAGACATTGCCAACTTGTTTATTAATATTTTATTGTATTTTCTCATTGTTATTTTGGTACTACCTTGTGGCATTAGGTGCAGACATGCTTCCTTCAAAATTTAGTTTTACATCCATCCATATTGCTGCAACAGTGTCCAATGCAGCCTTCCAAGAGTCTGTATTGAGACAACTCATGGTTGATCTATTTTCTTCATTTTATAGATATGTCTTTTGCAGTCTTTGCCCCAACTCTCTGTCAATTATCAGCCCCTTACAAGGCCAGCCTGCCCATTCATTCCCCAGGACAAGGGTCTGCTATGAAAGGCTATCCTTCAGACTGCCATCAGGAGTGTAGCTTGAGGATTTTTCTGCTCTTTGTTTCCCCCACCCCTACTGTATGCACCCAGCAAAGCACAGGGGATGGGCAGGCAATGGGATAGCAGCAGGGAACAGTCCCTCTTTTCTACAAGGAGCATTTCCCTCCAATCCCTGACTTCTAAGGCATGAGTGGTGAGTGAGCTTCCCAGTTTCCACTAGGAAGTATAGCTGCCCAGTATACCTTTTACTGCACACAAACCTCCATCTCTACCAGGACAGGTAAGAAGGCCATAACCCTCCATTATTTACCCTCCTTGCCTGTGTCCTTTAGTTCTGGGACTGTTCGCCGAAGTCCAGTCACCTGGGATGCAGTCAAGAATCCGCCCCCTGTGCCATGGAGCCAGGCTAACTATGGGTATAGAATTATTGTTAATAGAAATCTGCTGCTGATTGCATATTAAGGAATGCAGTTATAACTGATAAAGTTGTAAAAAGTCTTCAAGACATCTTGAACAAAATCAGTTTTTTGTGTAATAATAAATGTGTATCCCTCAACACCATAAAAGTTTGTATCACCAAAGTTCATCAAAACATATGTGCTTTGATTGCAAATGGAATTGTGAGGTACTAAAGACAGACAGTGAAATAAAGTATCTTGCAATCATTGCAATTAACAAAGTCTCTTCAGTCTGCTGCAACATAGTTCAGAAAAGTTTATAAAGCAGCGCAGTTTGTACTATAAGGTACATTTACAGACAGCATGAAATATTGTACCCCTGTTTATCGATAACACCAGTTATTAAATAGAATATTACAGCCTGCAGCCTGAAAATAAGCTATCTGGTGGGCCTTGTTTGGTTTAATAAGGCATGACTGACCCGGTTTATTCAAAATCTTACAAAGGGCCAACATAAGCGTCAATAACCTGTTGTTTAAATGTAAAATAAATACAGAGGAAAATGTGATTCATTACCCAATAGCTGCCATAACTTTGGAAAACAATTTAGTAAAGCTACACACCTCACTAACAGTATTCAAAAAACACACAGGTAAATATGTAGGTAACAGAAAGTCCTAACAGGGAGCAATGTCATTCAATTTTCTGAAAGACAAGCAAGTCTACATGGCAACACTCAGATCTGCTTTGAGTTAAAAAAAGTCATAACTAAAACTTTTCTGACATGTTAAACGGAACATTAGTATCTATTTGGACAGGCTATACTGGTACCATTTCACAAAGTGGATTGGGGAGGGGATTAGTCACAAGTCACATCAGCCCCAAAAAGTTTAGACCAATCATCCTGTTTAGTATTCTGTTAAAATAATGGCAATAGCAACAATGAAGCTTATCCAGAATGACTCAGGTGACATCTGCCAGATGTTTTGCAGTATAGATGTATAAACAAGAGCTGCTATCTCTTATATAATTTGCCAGTCTTTGAAAAAGTAACAGAAGTATTTAATAAAGGAGTAACCATGCTTGCTGACTATCTTGACATTGCAAAAGCTTTCATCTGTACACCACACAAGGGACTACTTGGGGAATTAAAAGATAAAATATTATTCCATTCATTATGTAAGACACTAAATCAATAGGGCACAATACACTGACGGGAAGTACTTGTCTATCTTGATGGGGATTATGGTGTTCCGCTGAACTCTATAGTAAAGAAACTTGATTTTTAATTATTTTGTTTTCAGTTATGAAAGTAGAAAACAAGCTATGTTGATAATTGCAAATTGTACAGTGAGTGGCCATTAACATTCAAAAACGAGCAACTGATTGGTCAGCACAACCAACGTGCCTGTTGTAAATCGAGCATATACCAACAGAAAAAAGTCAAGTCACCCAGACATTCTTCTGTTAATATATGCTATGGAGATTCCAGTTTTCTTCTCTTTTCTTTAAAAAAATAAACTTATATATCCAGACAGTTCAGACGTACAAGAGATATGGGACAAAGAAAAGACAAGGATAATCAGGTATGTATAATATACCTAATTATGCTTGTACTTTCTATACTCTGTCTCTCTCATAAGTCTGAATGGTTCCAGATTTCAATTTTTTTTTATTACTAATAAAATAAAATTTTACTAATCCTCCACATCCAGTCCAACTGAAATGCTACAGGTTGTTTCTTTGCATGTTTTCCTGGTTGTCAGTCATGAAGGTGCACTGAACCTGCTTACTAAAAAGAGCCTATATATATAGCGGCTGCATACCAATGTATTAGCACTATGCCCATCAAAACACCTTTCATGCATTAAGGACTATAAAACTGATGTAATCTAACTATATCCAAATACATTACTTTTATTATTTCTAAACGTCTATATTACTGCAGCAAACATCAGTAAACAGATAACAGACTCTGCCAACTTTAGACGTCAACCTTTTAGAGGGCATTATTCTATTCTACTGATCTCCACGTTTTCTTGATTCCTGTCCAAAAAAAAAATAAACATTGCTACAATAACTGCATTTACACTAAAACAATTTCCCAAGTTGGTAATATCAGTAACAACAGTGTACCCTTAACCGAAGAAAGGACCCATATATAGTGTCTGTACCCATCAGTGGCCACTCACCTCAAACCTCCCTCAAGTGATACCACTCACACTGGTAGATACGGTGTTATCTCTTGATAACAAGATTGAAAGACACATAGTCTAGCCTTTTTGGTTTAAAGATAATATACAGTATGGCACACATAATACAGTAGAAACCTTTTAAGTGAATCCTTTCAGAGCAAGAAATGTCTATAACTAGAAGTTATATAATACAACATACTATTAAGATGTCCAGTATAAAATAATGATGATCATTGCTTCCACTGTTGTTTACTCACTTTGTATTCAATCTCATGAACAAATTGCACTGATCATAAGTTAATCAATGTAATCAATGGTTGTGGAGGCGATTATTGTATAATGGATTTTTTTTACAGTGTACAAGAGATGACACTGTGGAAAATACAAGCCAATAAGTTACACAAAAAGTGGACTGTATACTGCTGACTAGCTGTATAACAACAGGTCTGTACTGTAGTAAACATCCAACAAAATAAAGCATTGCCTCCAAATTCCCATTTGAAAAGAGAGTATATAAGACATTTCATGCTGAATGAGAGACTGATCTGCAAATTCATTACTTCAGTGTCCTGCTAAGATACAGCAAAGCAAGCAACTTGAAATTAAACACTGCATGCACGTCCCAAAAAAAAAAAAGTCACTGTTGCAGTGTTCTTCAAAGTGCCAGAGGACTAGTGTGTGAGAAAGTGAGCAATACACAGTACAGTCATATGTGTGGTTGTTTGTCCACAGGAGTACAATTTAGTTCAAATTGTTGCTAGTTGTAATGGGTTTCATCTTTCAGAAGTCAAGAGAGTGATTATTGCACAAGCCCTAAACCACACAATAAAAACATTCTGTCTCAGAAGTTGCTACTGCTTAATATACAATGTTATCACAGACTCACAGATTCATAGGTCCGTAGGTAAGTACCAGGCAGTCAGGCTACAGACTATTATAAGTCCAGCCAATAAAGCATAATCATAAGTTCTCTTCAGCCTCAAGGAGGACAGCACAATATAGGCCAATGGAAAATTTGAGCTGGCTCATCCAAATATTTAGCTTTGTTTTGATGAATTTACGTGTGCTGCTCTGCTTGACCAGACTGCCTCCAGAGGTGAGGGATGCATTGTAATTTGAATCTATCATGCCAATGTGTCTTATCTATCTAATGGTAAAAGTTTAGCTCCTTTAACTGGGTGTATGATGAACCATTTGTTCTTTGAAGGAATTAGAGGTCAGAGAGTGTTGGATCTTTCATGCTTTGAAAGATTTGGCACACATCCCAATGATGGGGTCTATAAGAAACATGGTACAGAGAGAGGGCTGGACGTCTGGCAGGATAACTAACAACCTTGAAGCCCCTGTTCTTATTAATCAGGAATCTGTGATATCTCTCAACTTTAGTGACACGTTTAGACTAATACATGGCAAGAGGGGCATTATATCAAATAATGGATCTGATGAGATGTGATTAAAAGGAAGTTAATAAGTATTTGCCTCTAAATGCTTTTGAATATTAGATGAGCTAAATAGAAGGTTTTCATAAAGACTGTGGAAACATGGTCAAAACGTAAGGAACTTACAACAGTGTCGGATTGGAGGTGTCTGCTTCCTATATGGTATGATGAGGAAATGATTTGCTTGTCAAAATGAATTCCACAAAATGTTCACAGTTAATTTGAGACAATTGTCCTTGCACCAACTGTGGCCTGAAAGTCTAAAAAAAATAGAAGGTAAATAAGAGAGAACTCAATACTGTGCTCTGTTGTACACAGCTGGCAACTTTTTACATTCAGAAGAGGCACCTTTGACTCTGACCACGTAGTTTCTAGCAGACAACAAGTTAGCTATTAAAAAACCACAGAGAAAGCGAATTAACTAATTTAAAAATAAACTGTTAGATAAAGAAGCAGTCTATTTTAAAGTCTGGCACTTTGGTGCCTCAAGGTTTAAACAAAGAACTGGAGTGGAAGGCTTTTCTGCACTAACTCTTAATTATTAGTTTGTGTTTAATTGTTTTAGTCAATTGATTAATGATGTGATATTTGTTATTTAAGTGTAGCTTGTGCTACTATGATGTTAACTCTGTGAAAGTCTCTTTCCTATTTCTTTATATGAGTCCATTGTATAACATCGCTTCTAGTTGCAGACATGATCTTGCTCTGAAAGGATTCAATTAAAGGGATGGCTGCCGTATTTTCCACATTTCCAGCAGCTCCCACCACATTCCTTTAAATACTGCAGAACAAGTCCTCTTCACCCTCTCAAAATCTAACACCACCAGGTTGCCTGGTTATTGTTACCAAGTATGGCCTCTCTGAAACCTTACTTAACCTCTTTAATTTAAGCCCGTTCCACATATTAAATTTACTAAAACATGGAAAACAGCCATTGTAATGCCATTACACAGGGGTGGACAAACCACTGGCCCTGGTCACTATAGACTCTTAGACACGCTATAGCCTCATATGTAAAGATATGCAACATATTTTCTCAAGCCACATTATTTGGAGAATGAAAATCCCATAACCCTGGCCCCTCATCAGTTCAGATTTGACAAAGTCAGGTCCTAACACTGAAAATATCAGTGAAGCACTGGGGAGTGGTTATACAGTATGTACAGCATATCTGGACCTGGACAACACCTTTGCTACTATTCTCTGTGTAGGTACTTATTGACAGACTTGTAAATCTGAATAAAAATCCTTATGTAGTGCAGGGAATAGCTAACTTGTTCATTGAACAACAGAATAAAAAAAAAAAAAACAGAGAAAGCGAAAAACACCAACTGCAGAAGCATAAAATCCAAAATTGTTTAATACTCCAGTGCCTCAGCTAGCAATAACACAGTGTAAAATAATGATAACCATTACTTCCACAGTTGTGCACCCACTTTGGATTTAACCTCATGGGCAGATTGCTCTGCTCATAAGCAAATCAGCGTAACTGATAGGCTTGGTGGTGATTATTGTATAATGCATTTTTCAAAGTCTACAAGTTATAGAAGCGTAAGTACAGTAAAATCTACCCTGAAATTGTCATCTAAGGATCTAAGCTATTTCCTTTGAGTCAAAGTGGGCACTATTATTATGGACTAGCTACATAAATTGTTGTGCATTAGCTCCTACCTTCTGGACATTGTTTAAGAAATATTTGTCATTATTTTGGATTTTGGTTTCAGTAGCTATTTTAAGTTTCTGCTCATTAAGATATATGCACTTAAGAGGAACCCATGACAAAAAGCTGTTTCATAAATAAACGACACTCTGAAATGTTAACAAGAAATGTGAACTGGAAGTAAAACAGTAGAAATCAAATCTTTCTGCATCACACTTAATATAGTTTAGGAGGGGCCTCACCCACACCACAAACCCTAATGGAGGCCTGGCAGGACTTGCTGTTTACTGCTCAAAGATCTATCTGGCCCCTGTTTAAGAAGTTTACTATTGCCAGAAACTGAGTTCAATGAGGCTGTGATCTAGCAATTAAATCATCATCATCAACCCCTTATTTCCCATTTTCTACATGGGGTCAGGGTGCCACGTCAACTGTTGCCATCTTTCTCTATTCAATGTCACTCTCCAGCCTTCTTCGATGCTCATGCCTGATTTTCACGTGTCTTTTCTCACACAGTCCATCCACTTCTTTGCTTGATACCCTCATTTCCTCTTGCTTTCTCCTTGTCTGTACCAAATCATCTTCACAAGGTTGTCTTCTGCTTTTCTGCATGTCTAAACCACTGTATTCTGTTTTCTTTGAATTTTTCTATAGTTGGGGCTACTTTGGCTTCTGTTCTTATGTCCTTATTTCTTCATCTGTCCCGCAGTGTGCATCCTACCACCCATCCCAGGCACTTTATCTCCATCAGCTCTAGCTTCCTCAGATGCTCTGCCTTTGCTGCCCAGGTTTCTGTACCATACAGAAACCTGATCGCACCATTGTTTTGTACAGTTTACTTTTCACCTGCTTTGGCATTTTTGTGTCATATGCTACACCTGATACTCTGTGCCAGTTGGCTGCAGCCCAGCTGTTTCTAGCTTTGACTTCCTTATTCAGACTTCCCTTATGCAAAACCACCCCTCCCAGATACTTGAAACTGTTAACCTATTCCACTATCTTCCTTTCTATCTCAGTTGTCATCTTCTTCTGACTTCCCCTGTTTGTTGCCATTATGACTGTCTTATCCATACTCAGTTTCATTCTATGTGCCTTCCGTTTTGCATTCCATTTCCATATCCTAAGTTCTTGCTCATAGTCTGCCTGTAATGCAACATCATCTGCATACAACAACTTTGTTGATCTGTCCCCACCAATTGCTAATGCCAAATCAGCTTTCTTAAGATCCTGACATCTTTTCTACAGGTCTAGGAATGCCTAGATGGACTCTTTCCTCATCTGGACTTTTTCCTCACCTCTAGCTACTTCTCAACTGTCCATCTCACTACAAACATTGGGTCAGTTGTGCTGCATCTGGATCTGAATCCAAACTACTCATCTTTAATCTTACTTTCTACTTTTCTGCGTATTCATTTACCAGTCACCCTCTACAGAACTTTCATGCAATGTGACAGGAGTTTGATACCTCTGTTCTGCACAGTTGTGAATGTCCCCTTTGTGTTTGAACTCTGGCACTAGTATGCTTGTTTTCCAGTCATCTTGGATACTCCTTTCTCTCCACACTGTTACGAGTACCCTCAAGAGCCAATTCTCCTCTATCTCACCCAGTATCTTTGTCATATCTACAGTGACTTTATCTAGGCCTGCTGTTTTCCCTGACTTTTTTTTCCTTAGTGTTATTCTTACTTCTTCTATGGTGGGCTCCTCCTCTTCTCCCATTATAAGCTGTGTCTGGGACAGAAAAGTTTATGCAGGGTTTTCTTCATTCAGAAGATGCTGGAAGTACTCCTTCCATCTGCCTTTGATGTCCTGTGGACTGGTGAGTAGGTTGTTGCTGCCATCCCTTATGAAAGGTGTCTGACTATCTGATTTATCTTTCTGTTTTTGCCTTGCATCCTGATATAGTTTCTTTGTGTCACCTACTGACTCACTTTCCAGAAGTTGATAGCCAAACAAATGACATGGGAGCCAACACAGTTTATTCAAGACAATAAAACAACAAAATAAGTGCTTTCATCCGTTAGTAACAGACTTCATCAGATTACTTTCCAAAAGTTGATAGAGTGCCTCTGATGACTTGTTCTTTGCTATTGCAAATCCTTTCATAGCTTCCTTGTTAGCCAACCAGTACTGCTTTCTAGCCTTGTCCATCTTTTCTATCTCACACATTTTTATGCACTCCTTCTTTCTTTTGATTACGTCCTGGACTTCTGTATTCCAACAGGAGTTTTACATATGTACCTTATTTCCATACCTGGTTCATCCATATATATGTTTTGTAGTCCTCACACATGCTGTTTTGAGTTGCATATTGGCTACCAACTCTTGTATACTGCCATTCTTCTTCATCTCCAGCTATTTCATCTTCTTTTTGGGGTGCTAGAACCCTGACTAATTCCTTGAACAGTGGTACTTTCTCTCCAGTCAACTTTCATGTCTTCAGCCTGGCCTCTCTTGACCGTAGATCCTTCTCTGACCACTGCTTGCAGCTAAGCATGGTGACTAGTGAGTTATGTTGTGGGCCAACTGTTTCACTGGAGATGATTTTGTAATTGCTGAATCTACCCCACTGCCCTTTCCTTACTAGGAGAAAGTCTACGTGAGTTGCATGTTGGTCACTTTTGCATGTGATTTTGTGACTGTCTCTCTATTTGAACCATGTGTTGGCTACTATCAAGCCATTTGCCAGACAGAAGTCTAGAATGGCCTCTCCTTCTTTATTCCTATTCCTCCACCCATGTGGACCCATGCAGTCGCCATATCCAGTTCTGTCTGTCACAATATGTGCATTCAAGTCACCCATTAAATTCATGTTGTCCTACTTTATCTAGTAGGTCCTGCAACTGATGTGTGAATGCACTCTTTTCCTCACTATCACAACCCTGCTGTGGGGCACAGGCTGAGATTATGAATACTGCCCTATCCTTACAATGGGGTCTAATTGCCATGAGTCTGTCACTAATTCTGATGACATGCCTCAATGCCTTCTGGAGCCTATCCCTCAGCACAATTCCTACACCATTTCTAGCCTATCCTCCTCCTGAGCTGTAGACTCTGGATCCCAAACCAAGTGGCTTTGCTTCACTGCCCTTCCATCTTTTTTTCTAGGATACATAGGATGTCCAGCCTCCCCCTTACTATCATATCATCCACTCACAGGCTCCATCCTGTTAGTAAACCTACACTGAGTGTAGGGATTTTTAGTTCACATTTGGCAGGTTGACTAGTTTGATGTCCAGCTTTTGCTCAACAGAGCTATCCCAGATAACACAAGCAGGACAACTGGACACTGGTCGGCCAGTAGCTTACTGACTCAGGGCTGCTGGAATTTATCGGGACACACAGAGGCCAATAGAGGCACATTCACCCCCCTCACTGTTAGCGGGTCTATATTATAACATCGAAGTTCAAAAACTTAGAATGTTATAATATCAAACCCAGTAGAGCGAACGCTTGAAATAGCGAAGCTGGAGAACACCGAATACTTTCCTAGGGAAAGTATTCAGTGGGCCGTTTCTGCATCTTCGCTATTTCCTCAACTGTGGAGCGAACGTTACAGACTGGGTTAAGATAAGTGTGTGAATGAAGGTGAGTGTGCGACTGGGCATGGGATAGGTGAGTTAGGGTTAGGGCGTGGGTCAGGTAAACGTGCAATTGTGTGGACGTGAGGGTTAGGGTGGGGTAGGTGAGTTAGGGTTAGGGAGCAGGCAAAGTGAGTGTGCGATAGTTAGAGACCTTAGGGTTAGGGTTGGGTTAAGGTAAGTGGGTAGCTAGTGGTGTATGTCTGGTTTAGTGTAGGGTTTCATGAAGTGTATGTGTGTGGATTATTTATTTTGGTGTGCTTGAGTTGTTTGTATGTTTGTCGGAACAGCTCATTTTTTCCCTGGGAAAAAATTCACTATTCTGACTGTTCAGTTTTCTGGTGTTTTGATTGAATGGGGTCGATATTATAACATTCGATTTTTTTAGACTTCGATGTTATAATATAGACCCACTGTTAGCATGGGTCCCTGGTTTAGGTCAGAGTAGGCCATGTCCTCAACCCACTTATCACTGCATGCCCATTTGGCAACATTAGTTGACACGACCAAATCACCTATATTTTACACCATTGAGTGACTAGCCCTGCCACATAAAATATTGCAAAACATTCTGTGTAACACTGAGTATGACAAGTAGCTTTGATTTGCCTGTGCAGATGTATAACATCCATAGTTAAGCATTGTACAGACGTCTGCATAGTTGTACTACATAGTCACATGGTTTTAATTAATATTGAGCAGCAATACAGATAGCTGAGAAATATCAGTGACACAACATTATGCCTTCTTTGAGAGCTCATGATTTCTGTACAGCTATACCTTAAATGTGATTAACTTAATGATAGTTTTCACACTGTGTAATAAACCTCACAAGTTCAGTGTTGAATAATTTATGCATGTAAAGCTAACTTGTTAAATAATATGATACTGGTATCATTAAAAAATATTGATTATTTTATTTTCCTTGTGAGAAATGGCCATGGGAGTTTTCTGTAGCTCATAGACGTGTCATAAAATTGTCATTTCATGCAGAAAACAACACATTTAGGTTGTAAGTTTACCTAAATCATATTATATTTTACTAGTTGTTTAACTGAATTGTAACACCTACTGCTTGCTCTTCGTCAAGCATTAAGCAAGATGGACAGAGCTGAGCAAACTGTGGGAAAAAAAAAACAATAGATTTAATAGATGCAATTCCACTTATGGAATAGGTACATTTTAATATACTTGGAAGCAGTCTTTCACTTTTACTCATAATAGTGTACTTATTTCTCTTGGTAGTTGCTATAAATGCCTGTCGCTCAGCTATAGAAAGTTTAGTTTAATATAAGGCAATGCTTTTCTATTAAGGTTACTTATTGTGACAGATATCATAAACAAAGGAAGAAAAAGTTGCATTTTGCCATAATACTGTGCATAATATGGAAGTCCAGAATGTCAGCACCATGTGACTGATTTCAAACCAAGATATCAAGCTTATGCTGTAGATGTACATATGAATCTAAAAGTGTGTCACCAGTTCCTGGTGCCCCCGGCAGTAGATCACACTCACCTCCTTGAGGGCTGGGGATTGAGAACAGCAGCAATAAACTAAGAAAAACTTTGGCCTTATGGGAACAGGAATGATGTCTAGTCAGTGTAGGGGTGGTTCTGATTTCCATGGTAGCTTCTTTCTATTTTGCTAGTGGTGCTCTTATTCAGAGGGTAACCTCAATCCCAATTTCTTGTAGTCTGCTGAAAGTTCTAAAAGTTATTAAACTTAACCTACTGAAGTTGGAAAAAATCTTAGGAGCCATTCTTGTCTTTAGAAATGTATTGATTTCTGACAGATGAGTGCTGTGCCAAATCCCAAAAATGCCAGAGAATTCCTTAGTTTATTTCATTGCCCACCTTGCTATATATTTTATGATTTGGAAAGCAAGCAAATCAATTAATAATATATTTATTGACTCCAACCATCAAAACGTTAGTACTTCTCAGCTAAAAGTTAACATACATAGAAGCACAAGAATGTGTCATTAAGTTTGTGAAAATGATATGCAGACTTGATTTTAAGTGTAAATATTGTATTAGTGACTACAAGTTAGTATGACAGTCATTGTTTGCAAAACCATATTATCATAAAAAAAAATTAGTAACTTATTGGCATGGGGGTAAATTAAGGTCCATTACTAAGTTGCCTGATAACCCGCTATACAAACAGGTTAGTTTATTTCACATTAAACACTTTAAAATGTGTATCTTCATCAAATGCTGTGTCTTCTACATCTATTAACTAAACAGAAAAAGCAATATATCCATGGCATATATTATGGCACAATGTATATAAGTGCTGCTTAAAAAGTACTTTTTTTTTTAAATGTGTGAAAAGAGCTGCACTAAAGAATGTTATGAAACTGACAATGCATATTTCCTTAGCATACATTTTGTATGACTACCTTTCAATTGAAAACTTTATATTTACCATCACAACTGTCACTGCCAATAGAAAAGAAATGGCAGTCACTACCATTACAAATTAAGTGCTCAGTCTGCTATATGAGACTAAGGTACATAGATCATCAAAATAGATACAAGGTAACATCACTGAATAGCAAGGTGTCCATATTTTTTTTTTCATGATAGTTATGCTGAAAAGCTAATTGTGTTCATATAATCTAGGTTTTTATGACATTTCTGTTATGGCTATCAGGTGTGTGACTTTAATGACAGATCTACAATAGAAACTCGAGCACCATTTGCTCAAATTCCATTAAATTCCAGCTGATCTCTCACTAATGGTTTTATTCATCAAACCAATATTTACATTAATTACAGTGTGCATGTGCAGATGGTTTTCAACATAAACCTGTTAACATATATTTGTATTCTCACCGATTGTTGAAGGTATATCAACAATTTCCATTCCATAAAAAACAGATTTTAAATGTATACAAACCTAACACAAGAGGTGGTCATAGCCTTTACTGCTATACAACTGCAAAACTAAGGAATGCCCTACCTCCAAATATCAGTGCCTTAGATTCCTTTAAGACTTTCAAACTTACACTACAAATCACGTTCTCAACACTCACATCTACCCTTGCTCTGTAACTAAAGACTACCACACTTAATTCCTTTCTCTCTACTATTTCCCTTGACTGCCTCTTTTCCCACTCCTGTTGCCTCTCCTTTACCTAGTATCTGTTTTCTTATTCCTCCTTTCTACTTCCTGAACTACTTCCAATGCATCTTCTTATCTACTATACATGCTTGTCTTTGGCGAATCTCTCACTATAACCTGCTCCTATACCTTACAGAATATCAAACATGTTATCACCCTAACCCTTACATCATTTCTTTTGATAATCCTTACATATACTTCTGTCTTTACTAAATCATGCTCTCTTCCCTCTGTCTTACAAGCCATACTTAAACTTTGTATTCTTTTATACCTACAAAACAAAACTACTGTACATTACATTTATGTATGACCTGGCCTACTATTCTAGTAACATATAATTCTAACATAGAATTTTTAGACTAAACTGTTTTACAATCTACTGTAAATTGTTATCCATCCACATGATAAATTGTATTATGTCTACTGATGAATGCATGTATACATACACATAACTTAAAGCCTATTAATGAATGTATTTGTTTGGATTTTTTCTCCAGGGCCTCTGCTGACAATGGGTTCCTGATCAGTCAGACTTTCTAGGTCACCAAATGTCAATAAATAAATAAACAGATGTAAAAAAACTGCCCCTGAGATTAGAAATGGGATACATGGTAGCAGGGGCATATGGTACTGATAAATGTTAGAGATACTGAGTATATTAGATTATACCTAGAAAGGAAGCAAATAGATTAAGGGAAGTGAAACTGATATACTTTGTACTGTGATGCAAAATATATATCAATGAGTAATATATATAGCAAACTGGAAGTAGTGACTGCATAATTTGATATTTTTGTTTTACATATAACATAGCAGAAAAAAAACAGCATAGCACATAGCTGGAGATGGCACAATAAAGGTATTTAAGATATTTAATCATACTAAAGATAAAAAACTGAGCTAAGATACAAAGTTAATGAATGTGAATTTGGGAGCTATGTAATTATCAAGTCAAACATAATAGTATGTGGCATGAGAAGTGTTAGGCTGAGAAGCAAACATTTGGCTGAAAAAGATTTAACACAAGGCAGAGCTGTGGATGTATATAGAGCAAAGCATAAAACAAATAGACAAATGAGAGGTTGCAGTGCAAAGGGGTGTGCACAAAATTAAACCTGAGCAAAAAAAAAGAGTTAAAATGAAGCTAAAAGAGTCTGTTGGAAATAATAATAATAATAAAGTGTAACAATGCAGAAACCACATGACAGTGAAAAGGTATTTTCAGAAAACCAGGGAATGATTGTGCAGATGAGAATAAAAGAAAAAAAAAAAGAGTTGAACAGAAGCCATGTTCTTCAGGTTTTGGTTACAGCCATGAAGCTGAAGCTTCTATGGCAGTGAATAAAACATAAACACAATGTGTAAGAGACAGTGGAAATGAGAACAAGATCACCAGACAATTTTGCAAGCAACCGTTGCAAATAGAAGTGATAACAGTTTCCTTCTTTGAGAGGAGGTTATTTATGAATCCCACAGCTGTGTTTACATTTGATATTGTTACAACAATAAAAGAAGACATGCACAAATGCTGCAAGAAAATTAATAATTGAACTAAGACACATTGTGTTAATGCCAAAACTATCACTTTCAGCTTGATACTGGTGCAGGGTGCAGCATCTTGAAAGGAGGCGCATTCATAACATTGTTTGGCTCAGCGGCTACATTGGTGACTTATTCTAGAAATAAACCTTACAGTGGTTTACTTCAAACTAATTCACTGTAACAGCTTGCCATATTTTGAATAGCTGCTTGTGAATACTCAAAGTATAATTAAGTATATATACAATGTGCAGATCAGGTATCAATGTACCAGTGGACAGTATACAGAAGTGAAAGCATTATACCCATTAATTCCTTAGATTTAATTTACTTTTCCATTGCTTGCATTAACACAGATGGGATTCTTCTTATTGCATGCACAGCTGGTGAAATATCTAAATCTTATTTCAGTGCAATGCTGACCCAGTATACAGCAAATCCCTGTAAAATCTAGTGTAATATTTAGCAATATTATTTTTTGCATTCTGATGACTTTTCTTTGTTTGTATCATTCTTTAAAATATCTCTGTATATTTATTATCAAATCATTGACTGTTTCTCTCTGAACTAGTTCAAACTACTTTACTAGACTCAGGATGTTTAATTTATGGATGTGTGAATTATCTATTCTGTGAATGTACAATTTTATTTCTGTGTTAATATTTTCCATACACAAATATGAAAATTATACTCTGCATTTAGTAATGAAAGGATGGCTATGAAAAAATAAAAAAAATAAGAATAAAGTGTCAGTACAAATAGATATTATACATATTATACATACAGCAATACTATTAACTGTCAGCAGAATTTATTGTTCAAATCAGCAGAATAATCCTGCAAATTATATCCAAGACAAAATGCTGGTAAGAATCTGTGAAGCACATCATGGAATAGTGAAGTGTTAGGGAAGAACATGGAATATAAAGCTTTGGCCAGAAATGTCCCAATAGATAGAAATGTTCGTGAATAAATATTGTGTATACTTTGATTTATATCAGCAGTATGAAAAAGTGATAACTGCACAACATTTCAGAAAGGCTATAGAAAAAAACTATGAATTAATTTGTTTCTGTTCAAAGATTCCCACTGCCCAATTTACATAGATTACTTTTCAAAGTATCCAGAGATATTCAAAATAAGACATCATTCAGTTGCTCAAGTAAATAATATACTAGACTTGTAATTCCTGATGGTTTTATCTCAGATAATTGTCCTTAGTTCATGAACTAATAATTCCATAACTTTTCAGTAGAGGTGGGGCTTAATCACATTACTACCAGTGTGTGATACATACAGTCAAATTGTCACAAAGAAAGAATAACTAAAATTATGAAAACAAAATGAAAATGTGCAGCTAATTGAGAATAAAACTGGTACATAACTTTGTCAGAATACCATAATACTCATCTTCAACAAATTAGCATGTCATATCCACATTTGCTGATATGAAGAAGACTTAGCTTCTCCCTTCCCCTGATCACCAGCAACCATTAGTAACTACAGTTCTCTGACTCTCTCCACGTCCACTAGCCCAGTCAATAGCCCTGGTAGCAATTACCTGCTGAGTCCACTAGGTGGCTCCCTACTACCTCAATCGCTTATCCTTGCAGACTTTTCTTTCCACATACTAAGTCCTATATTTCCCTCTATTCTGCTACCCTTTTTGTGTTTTCCACCCTTTTCCTTTCTCTGCCTGTCTCAGCCTTGCCCAACTTAGTCCTCACTCTCCTAGCAATCCTCTATGTCCTCGGATTACTTACCTGTCCTATCAGCATCTTACTGATTGTTTTCCACTCTACCTCTCTTCTTTGGCTCTAAACTCTTGTCCTTAACTAACCTACCAACTATAGCCCACTCTCCCTCCATTTTTATTCACCTTCTCCCTATTTCACCTCTCCCTTTATCCCTACCCTTACTCTACACTACTCTTAATTGCCCTCTCACTATCTGGCATACTACTCCGCTTGGCTTATGTCTAATTGCCTCCCTTTACTTTAAAACTGCCACCTTGTCTCCGTTTATTTCTTTTCCTCTCGCTGCCTGCCCCCTGCCCCTCCCCTCCCTTACTACTCTGTTATCCCACTTCCTCTCAAAAGCTATAAATACACCTGCACGGCTTCGCGCCAACTCTTTTTCCCTTAGTTCACCCTGGCTGCTGTGCGTTCCTGCCTCTGGAGACCTGAAAAAGTGTAAGTTTATTGCTGCAAACAACTTTTGATATTGAACTGTGCTCAGTGTACATCGTGCTAGATTTAAAAGCTTCTCACATATCGCCAGTTATTTTTTGTGTTACTGTCAACAACTCCTGGCATTGCATTGTGTGTTTGCGTACTTAATGTAAGACCTGGACGATTATCGTTTATTCGCCAGTTTCTATTTACTAAATAACAGTGTTATTTACTCTGCTGATGGTCTTTGCCCGTATGTTTCTCTAAATGACCTATCCTAGCCATAAGGTATATGTTTTAAACTGATTTTTGCATTTTGCGAGTATGTTTGAATTGATTTTTTGCATTATTCCGCTCGCACCTAGTCTAGCGTTTAATGCTTAGCTAGATAGAAATAATCTAAGCTTGTACGCTCTCATTGTCTCTGTATTGTACGGCAGGTATGCGAGTACGCCTTTGAAATGATGGTAGCATTTTACTGCTTGTACCTGGTATAGTGATTTACAATATTAGCTGTTTAAAACAAATTTTAAGCCTGAATGCTCTCCTTGTTTATGTAAATAAAGCAGTTGTACTGGCTTGTTATATGGGGTACCTAGCGATCCCTAGCAAACTTTCCCCGACTCACTCTGAGAAAGTTGCGTGTTCATTTTAAACTGCCTGACACGCTAGCATTGAGTGTGACTGATTCTTATTAGGATAGCTGCATGTTCGTTTACTATTCCCCGACATGCTAGCTTGAGGGCACCTATCTCATATACTCTCTTCTCTTTACTTCGCGCGCTAGGTTCCTAGCGTGTTTTCTCCCAGTGCCTTACCTTCTTAAGCCCTCCAATACTCCCACCATCTGTAGCACGTGGGGAAAACAGTACTCCATCTGTTTTACTCGCCTTAACTACTCTCTCTAGCCCATCTGAGTGCCTAACATATTTTTATATGAGCTTAGCTTTTTAGAATTAACAGATTTTAATGTCCTTATTCCCTACCGAAATAGTACATAGCGTTTCCTTTCATAAATCCTCACCTACCCTTACTTAACTAACTCGTGCTTCCCCGCGCTTATTTTAGGCGGGTGTAGCACACTTTCCTCTGCCTTAACTAGAATACTAGCTCAAGTCCAAGGCCTAGGAGGCTCTGCTCCTTCCTCCCCTACTCAATTCTCATACAGATACTCTCCCAGCTTATGTTATTTAATCGGCCTTGGTTTGTCCACCCTCAACAGTGTTTCTCATCAACTTACCTGGTCCACCATTACTGAATACCTGGTTAGTGGATCTATTAACACTATCTGGGTTTGTATAAGTACTCCGCCTGTATATTCTATAGCAATTAGCGGAGAATGACATCTGTAGCTCCTGTAGATCTGTCCACTGATTTCACTACAGGAATATAGTTGTATTTGTGTTATCCTGCACTGATTACTTCAGAATAATTGTCACTTGGCTGAATGATTTAAAAGTTTGTTGTTATCTTTGTGTATTTTACTTGCTTATTGTACAGTTTTATTGGTCTATATTATAACCCTCTTTCTTCTCCCTTCCATTTCTCAGCTCTTCTGCCTAGTGACCACCTGTAGGTCTGGGATTGAGTACCCTACCTAAGTCTCCGCCACCTACCCTACCTAGGGACCAAATCTTAACATTTTTGGAAAACGCCTCTTCCCACAAAGACGCTAAGAAAGTATGTCCTTCAGCTCTTCAAGGTTTCTCAACATTGTGTAAGCTTTTCTAACCCTCAGCTATTGTTAATCTCTAAGCAAGTTCTGCCAGCAGCCAACCTTAGCTTCTCCCTTCCCCTGATCACCAGCAACCATTAGTAACTACAGTTCTCTGACTCTCTCCACGTCCACTAGCCCAGTCAATAGCCCTGGTAGCAATTACCTGCTGAGTCCACTAGGTGGCTCCCTACTACCTCAATCGCTTATCCTTGCAGACTTTTCTTTCCACATACTAAGTCCTATATTTCCCTCTATTCTGCTACCCTTTTTGTGTTTTCCACCCTTTTCCTTTCTCTGCCTGTCTCAGCCTTGCCCAACTTAGTCCTCACTCTCCTAGCAATCCTCTATGTCCTCGGATTACTTACCTGTCCTATCAGCATCTTACTGATTGTTTTCCACTCTACCTCTCTTCTTTGGCTCTACCCGCTCCGTTCGCCCTGCGGGCTCACTCCGCTCCCCACCCTACCCCCAATTCCCACCCACCCCCAGGGGTCCTACTCTTATAGCTCCTTAGCCACACCCCTATCCCTCCTGGCCTATTCCTCTCCTTCCCGCCAAATTGTTGTCTAGCCTCTACACACCCCATACACTCCGCCCTTCTCTTTCTTGACCCTAAGACCTTACTAGTACTATTACCTCTCTCCATTACCTACACTTCTCCTTATACATCCTCTTTCCTCTCTAGCCTCCTTTCTCTATTCCCTATAGAACCTATTCCTACTTACCATCTACTTTAAATTAAGTTACTACCCCCCCTATTTCTTTCTACCCTCATATCTCTCCCCTTATACTTACCTCTCTGTTTCCTCACTTCTCAAATTCTAAATCATGACTCCCTACACACAAACTATGCCTTTACTATCAGTCTTAATCATAACTACCCTTATCTCAATGTACCATCTCACCTTTTTTGAAATTTCACTTAACAACTATCTTATCTCCTCACAAACACACACTTCTACTATACTCTCTTTCACGCCATACCCTAATGTTAATTCCACCCCTAGCTATCATCTACCTAAATACCACAGGCAACATCACCTTACCTACCCCATACGATCTTACGCAATAACCAAAACCCTAACAAGTCAAAAGAGGAACTACTTAACTAAACTAGTTAATCCTACCCTACAAGATGGAGACATCCACCCAAACCCTGGCCCTAACTCACCACCTCCCCATAACCACTCACCTAACCTCAATAACAACTTCCTTATAGGGCACCTTAACATCCAAAGCATAAATAAGAAAATACCCTTCATCCATGCCCTCTTAGATACCCACTCATTTGACATTCTCTGCCTCTCTGAAACCTGGCTAAACACAGGCACTAAAGACTCAGAGATTATTCCTCAAGGTTATAACATACTAAGACAAGACCGCTTAAAACGCAAGGGTGGTGGAGTAGCAATACTTTTCAAAATCAACTTAACATCTCTACTCAACCAGCATGCCCAAACCAAAATAGCAAAACAGAAGCTATCATTATTAAACTCCAACTTAATACCAAAAAATCTATTTACATTATTTGTTTGTATCTTCCCCCAGGTAATAACATCCCTATATTAGAAGACTTTCTAAGTTGGGTTTCTACCACCTACCCCCAAGAAACCATAATTCTTGGCGACGTTAACATAGACTGGAACTCTATTAATAATGACAATCCCTCCTCTCATATTAACCTACATGGTTTCTCACAAACTATTACCTCAACTACAAGAGTCAATAAGCCCAGTAAGAAAGAGAGTATACTAGACTGGATACTCACAAATAAAGTTAACAAACAATATAAAGTAGGTACTTTGCCAGATGACATCAGCGACCACTCCCTAACCTACATTACTAGACTAAAATCAGGATATGTTAACCTCCCAAATACAAGACTAATTCGATCTCAAAAGCATTTTAACATAGACCTCTTTAAAGCTGATCTGAGAGCATGTAAATGGAATTGTTTAAAATCACTTCCCCTGGAGGAAGCAGTATTATTTTTTAATACTACATTCTTATCCATACTTGATACACATGCTCCTGAGCTCTATTAGAATTAAGACCAAACCTGCCCCATGGCTGACCTCCAATACTAAAAAACTTATGCATGCTAGAAATAAAGCATGGACAAAATGGAGATGTGATAGACAAAACCCTGATTTAGTTAATTTCCGCCAGCTTAGAAACCTTGCGAAAAAATCAATAATCTCTGACAAGAAAAACTTCTACTGTAAACTTCAGGAAACTCATATTAACAACTCCAAACAGTTCTGGTCCTCAGTAAATAGACTTCTCTCCCCAGGGACTGCTAAAACTCCTTCCCCTCTAAATGCTGACCCAGAAACCCCTCTCCAGACTGCTAATGTCTTCAACTCTTTTTTCTCTGAAACTATTCAATCCTTAGCCAAACAAATGAACCCTAACAACTCTCATATACCAACTACCATAACTACCTCCTCTTTCAACTTCTCTCTAAAACCTATATCTACCTCTTTCATCTTTAAACTCATTCAAAAACTGAAACCCTGTACCCCTTCTGCTGACAAGCTCCTTCTCTGTTCCTTCAGAAAGCTGCCAAAGAAATTGCATATCCTATATCCTTACTTATCAACAGAACTATCCAAGAAGGAACCATCCCTGATATCTGGAAAGTATCCTATATTATCCCACTGCATAAAGGAGGTAACTCCTTGACCTTTCCAACTTTAGACCAATTGCCCTTCTCTCACCCCTAGCAAAGATCATGGAAAAATGTATTCATCAACAACTTGTACACTATCTCTCTCTTCACAGCATAATAGCAAACTGCCAGCATGGTTTCAGACCCCACCATAGTACCACCTCTGCCCTTCTATCCTTTGTAGATACTATCAACAAAAATCGAAACAACAACACTCTCTCTTCCGCTCTTTTCATTGATCTCTCTAAAGCTTTCGACATGGTCAACCACTCACTCTTAATTCACATCCTTGAATCTCTCCCTTGTGATAAACTAGCAACTAATTGGTTTAAATCCTATCTTAGCAACAGACAACAAGCAGTAATATGGGAAAACCATATCTCTTCACTCTTGCCTATTTCCATCGGAGTTCCCCAGGGCTCCATTCTGGGTCCACTCCTGTTCTCCCTCTTTATTAACGACCTTCAGACTGCTATCCCACAAGCTACCTGCATACAATATGCAGATGATTCTACCCTTATCTGCACAGCCGTTACCTCTACTGAACTGACCTCATTGACCCAAAAGACCTTTAACACAGTAGAAAATTGGTTTTCTAGACGGTTTCTCCTACTTAATGCCAAAAAAACTAAACTCCTCCTCTTCTCCCCCACCACTCGGTCCCTCCTTTAAACTTTACCATTTCTTCCAATAATGGCACCATCATCTCACCTGAACCAACCACTAAACTCTTAGGGATAACCATTGACAATAATCTTTCCTTCGATCAGCACATTAGCAACACCATAAAGATTGTTAACAGGAAAATTGGATCCCTATATCGCATCAAACCTTTTCTAACCCCAGCAACTAGAACCAAAATTGCACAATCTCATCTCCTATCTACTCTCCTATATGCTTCCCCCATTTATACAAACCTTAAGAAAAACAATCTCAATAAACTTGCAACTTGCTATAACAACATAGCTCGTTTCGCCACTGGTAACCCCTTTAGGACCCACCATTGTACAAACCTAAAACAACTTGGCTGGCTCGAATTTCAAAACTACCTAATAATCCCTCAACTCACTATAGCCCACAACATATTACACCTTCCTGACAACACCCTATACTCTCTCAACTTCTAATCCCTTACAACAATCTCAACTCACTTCGCTCCTCTAGTAAACTCATGACAAAATCTATAAAGGTAAACAATACAGCAGGTGGTTCTCTATTCACTAACACTATAGGAAGAAGTTGGAATCTCTTACCTAGTGACATAACCTTGACTACATCCCTGCCTCAATTCAAACAGAAAATCAAACTTTACTACCTAAACCATTGGCTTTGTTCCTGCAGTACACCTGACTAACCTTTTCTCTTACACACTTCTTATCTCTATCTGTCTCATTTTCCCCTCTTTTAACTGTTCTAATCTAACTATGCATAATTTATGTATAATTACTAATAAGTAATTCTAATATGTAATGCTAATATGTAATGAACTGCATACAGTAAATGAACTGCATATGGTAAACTTGTTTCTCTTTAAAATTATCTTTCCCTCTCTATGGTTTTTTGACTTCCAATTTTTGCTATTTCTTAAGAGTAATGTTTCTTCTATGTAATGTACTTAGTATTTAGTGGAGCTTTTCTCCTCGGGCCTCTGCTGAAAATGGACATGTATCCAGCCAGACTAGCCCGGTCAACAAATGTAAAATAAAATAAATAAATAAATAAAAAATTGTGTTTCCTAATCCTAAGGTATAATAAAAGAGATACTGATTTTCTCCATCTGCATAGTTCTGTGTAGGACTCACATTTCTGCAAGGGATCTGTCAATGGCATTGCCCAGTTATGCAGCATGTCTCCAGTGCTATAAAGAGACTGAATGGGCCGGTCATTTGTTCTCTCAGAACTGTTGCCTAATATTTGAGATTCTCTGTAAGCCAATTATATGACTGCTGTGCCTTATCATCCCAAAATCTCTTGATTTATTTCTTTCCCTCGTTGAGCTCTATTCCATTTGTATGTTTGCCCCATCCTTGTTCATCTTAACTTCTTCCACTTGTATTTCACTCTCAGTGTTCTGCAATCCAAAAGGCAGCTTTGATTTGATATTTATGTTGATCATATCTCTTAACATCATCAGATTTCTACAGCCTCTTATTGAAAATGCAATAGCACAATGGCCTGGCAAATCTTGTTATTCGCATCTTAGCAGAAAGATTATGGCTTGCCTCTAGCAAAAGGTAAATTCAACAAACATCAGCAACTTTGAAAATATCGAAATAAAACTATTCTGAAATACATAAAAAGGATTGCCTACAGCCAATTAAATGAATTTTCCTTCAATATGATTAAAGAGGGATCTCTTCTTTCCCCTTACAGTGCTTCATCTGACAAGGGCCTTGTATGAAAAGATGTTTTCACATGAGTCATTGTCGTCATTGATAGCTCTTCCTTTATGAGGGAAAAATAATGCTTGAGCTATCTTGTCACATGTTCTTAGTTTTAACTTGTTGCAATCAATGTATATTAGATCATGCACTCATCAGTGCACCATACATATGCATGCCAAAAGACAAATTGTTTTGTGTGTTGACAATGGAAGACGATCTGAGCCCCATTTTCTATGCCAAACACAGAGATAATAATATTAGGGTCATGATGATGCATTTTAAGACTGCTTTCACAAGGCACTGTCAGGAAGACATTCTAACAGTCAGGAACAATGGATTATTTTTTCCATCTCAAGGAATGGGCAGGACATTAAATAATCCCATATGACACAGATAATATATCTTATTTCCCAGTTTGTCAGCTGTAGACACTGAGCCATTTACATGCTAAAGACATTGTAAAATCCTAACATTTTCTTTTGCTTTTGAAGTCAAGTTATCTTTGCTAGATCTTGTAGCTCTTATTCTCAGTGTTTATGCTATCCTACTGCACATCATGGATACATATAAACATTGACTCATTAATGGGCTTCAAGTTAGTGATCAGGACTTACCTTCCACAGCAGTGTGGCACAGTAATGAACCCCCCTCATACCATGTTTTAAATTCCAATTTGATGGTATTTTTCATCTCCTCTAGTCTAGGATCATCATTAAACTGGCACAGGGAGAATGCAGGAGGGGATTGGACTCAGCCAGCAGTATAGTTATCAGAGGCTAGCTGTAACCTGTATCGCCCTTCCTTCCCTCTGATGTGCTAGGCTGTCATCACAAGGAGACATGCAGTAACATTACAAGGGAATTCCCTTCCATCTCCATGGTGATGTATTCCTTTAAGCTCTACACCTCTCACCATCATGGTAACTCTGGTTAACTAGCAAAAGGGGTTAGCAGGAGTATGGCTTGACATTCTTCTTCTTCCTTCAGCAAGCTGCAGCAGTTGCCCGATCTCCTAAATGACCTTACATCACCTGGGCCATAGTCAGAGCTTTATCCCTCTATGTCAATAGAGCTGCCTAAAAAAATTGCTTGCATGTTTCATTGGCTCAGCCTATCTCAGAGCTTGTGCAAAATGTGAGGTTTACAGTCCTGTGTAACATGAATAATGGCATCCCGCTCATTCTGCTGGTGGTACTAGCCCTGATATCATAGGCTAATAAAACTCCAAAGCTTAATGCCTTCTTATAATGCCATCCAAGTCACAGTCTGAACTGCAGGGGTTTCAGTAATGGCACTCCCAACCCCAATCTAAAGAATACTTGGGGAGTTGGGAGGATGGCCTAATGGTTAAGGTGCTTGCCTTACAAGCACAAGGTGCAGGGTTTAAATCTCACAGGGGATAATTGGCTTGGCTTAAAATGGCTCGCAAGGGCAATTAGCCTAGTACTAATCTATGAACTCCTCAGAATATACAATATGCTTTATCTATTCATCTTTCCTATGGCATGTACTTAATTCACAGGCACATTAATTCCCCACAATAAAACTGCTGTGAAGGAACACCATTATCATGTCAACACACTACTATGCAGAGAAAATCCCAGCCTCCATTATTTATTTATTTCTCCCTTAATACTATTGGAGCAGGTCAGAATGGAAATCTATTATACTCCTTTTCATGGTCTTAAATGGACATGCAAGAGAGAGAGAGATGAGAATGTCATTGAAATGTAATCTAACAAACACAACAGTGAATGGGACAACCAGTTTGCTTGTCATACCCTGGTATTTAGTACAGCTACGCAAGACTTCATCAGGATACCTGCCATGCACTGTGACATAATGCAGCCATCTGACAGTCTTGCCACATCAAATTGTGTGCCTTGGCATCCCTGCTGAAACATGTAGTTACCAAATGTGTGCATGCTAACTATTTAATCAAGGTAGGAAGCATCAATACTCACAGTGTATACAGTTTTCTTTTATATTACCATGCCTGGAACTCTAGCATATAATGCATAAAATAAGCCCTGGCTAGCCCCAAAATGGCAAACAAAATAAGTATTAAATAACACACAAAACATGCACATTTTATTTCATGTGCTGTAGCTGTGCATGGAACTCAGCCCTGGCCTTGACCATTTACTTTCTTACATAGTCTGCTACAAATTAGCACAAGGATTGGGCCCAGCATGCAAGTGAAACAAAAATATATAAAAAGGTCCAAGGTAACCCAGGTTTGACTAATAGTTTTGACATCTGAGGTGCTGGCAGGGAGGGAAGGATGTGCCCATCTCTGAGGGGGAGGACATTCTTCAGAAAGGCTCTCATGGACCATAGAGAGGAGTAGACTTCTGACATGCCAACAAATTCAGGGGTAGGGGTGGATAAAATAAGGGTAAGTCATAATAACCCCCACATGAAGGAGAAACAGTTGCTGTAATACTCCCCAGGATGGTGTTAAGATCCATGCCAACCCCAACTCACTTGGAGAAATCCAAGGGAGGAAGGAGTAGAAGGTAGACCTAACAATGTACAGGGGCACTAGGACAGCTAGAGAGAAGAGGTAAAATAATAACAAGTAAGGTGAAAACTATTTCTTAAAAAATAACCAACCCCCAAGCACTGAATCAGAGGTGTTCAATATTTTTGTTCTGTTACAAGTATCATCAAATTTGATAGGAGACATGTCTGTTCAGCAGAGATTATTATGTAAAGGAGGCATATTTATTTTAAAGGTTGGTACACATCAATAGGAAAGTAAACTGGAAATGCTTAACTAATAAATAGATTGAGCATTTAAGTGTTTTGTCTTCTCTACTGATTTCTCTTTTCTTTTTAAACTGTGCTTGATATAAAGTTTTTTTTGTACTCCTGAAACCTTTGACAAAGTGCCAGAGGTTTTATTTAAATTTTAATAACTGCTGTCTTTTCTTGTTATCTTTTATTAGTTACTGATCAGTTTGAGCTGTTTTACTAACATGCATGCGTACTTTGATCCTTTGTGAAGTATTTTTGCATTTTCTCATAGGCTTTACAATATAATTTTTTTTTTTTTTTGCTATCTTTGTTTTACATCTTAGATATACATATTAAAACCCTGCTTGGGAAGATTTTATTCAACCCAAACTTACAAAAAGGCTTTTGTCATCTTTTGTTGTACATCGTCTTTATGGAACCTGACTGCAGTCGTCAGTCCTGGATTGGATGTCTCCAGTGATTCTTATAACAAACTGCATAGTATATGCTGTAGACTAGTCTACAGAACCAGATCATGGCCAAATGGGAACCTAGGCAGGGTAATGGATCACCCCTACCACCACAGAAGACCCCTCCCAGCAGCAGACCCCCCCAAAACCATTCCAGTGTCCCATTGCTTGACTATTTCGCCCTAGTTACCATAAACACTGTTCAAACATGTCAGTGTGCACACTATTTTCCTCTTCACTTCTATAATAATTATACATATTTGGATTTAATTTAAAACATTTATTTCAAATGTTATAGCTGAAAAACTGATAATAGTTTGCTAAAGAAAACATTACAGTCTTAGAATGAAGACAGACTCAACATGAACAGTAAACTTTTCTGCCCTTGAAATGCCATTCAAACCCACATTCCAGGAAAATGCATCTGGTCAATGGCATACTAAGTTTACCTTTGAGATGTTTTCAAGCCATAGGCCCCTTGCACTCATTTTTAGGACTATGCATACAAGTATGTGTTCTTTAATTCACCTTCCTGATTGCATTAAATTATATTCTTTGTATAATGCATAACCAATTGTTAGAGTACGTTTTAAATCTGTAGTTTTCAACATTTTTCCAGTAAGCAAATGAATCAAAGATTATGAACCAATAAACCAAAACTACCCATTTAAGAACATTTAAACTATAGAAGGTCACTCAACTGTCATTACAATCCAGCAACATCAGTCAATATGCACAATCTCTGCAGAAGAAAAAGTCATCTGAATAATTTTACATTAAAGAGATCTGTAACTAATGAAGAGGTTGCTGCTGACAAACAGCCTTACATTTCAGTGCTCCATCTACAAATACAGTGCCTGCTGCCTTTAAAGAACAGTCTATTTCACATAAAAAATGGTAAGCTGGTAATATTGCAATAGGGAATGGCTGCCAAACCAAGAACAGGTTCATAGTTACTAGGCATCTCATTCAGTGGAGGACCCACTCAGAAGTCTAGCACCCCTGTCCCCTCATAAAGTACACCACAGTATCAGCAATCCATCTACACAGTGTGGAGTAAAACCCATAGCCTTCTACACCAAAGGAAAGTGTACTACCTATTATACTACTAACACTGCTTTCAAATTCTGTGGCACAAACACCGTTGGCCATTTGTTAAAGAAAACAGACTTAACATGAGCAACAATAAACTTCTCTTCCCCTTGAAACTCACAATTCTTTGAAAATGAACTGAAACTCTTTAGCAGTCTGGTAGCTGATGTCACGGATTCAGGGACTTGTCTCCTGTAACCAAAGTACAGGGTTTGAGCCTAAACAACTTAATTAACTAACCTGCAGACCCTAACTAGAGCATTTCACATGCAGCAAACACACACACACACACACACACACACACACACACACACACACACACACACACACACACACACACACACACACACACACACACACACACACACACACACACACACACACACACACACACACAAACACAGCAGCAAAAAAAGAGCCATATTAGCAAGTTTAAATTCCGTGCAAAGAAAAGAAGAAGCAACTGGAATGTTTCAATATGTGTGTGTGTGTGTGTGTGTGTGTGTGTGTGTGTGTGTGTGTGTGTGTGTGTGTGTGTGTGTGTGTGTGTGAAGGCATGCAGAGAAGTAGCAGGAGCATAGATGTGTGCATCAACACACTCACAGATGCAGTGTGTTTTTAAAGAAAAATGCTGTTTAAAAAAAACATGTAATATAATTATATTTTTTAATTAAAAATTAAACAGGCACCCCCCCCCCCCAACTATCCAGCTGACTCTAAGCAACTGCCTAGGTTGCCTAGTGCTGGACCCAGTTCTGATAATCCTTAATTATAGCCGCCAGTTCCACCCTCTATTCCTTTGTCACTTCTTATACAGTTTTTTTCTACTTTTGCATTGTTAGCCTGTGAAAACCAGCAAATTAATTATGTTCTATTGTAAACACACATCTTCTAGTCTTCTCATAGGACTGCAGACCAATAGTGAACATTCAGTTAATACCTGTTTACTACTGCCACATGTAATTCTCACTAAGGTGCATAACTGTATTAAAGTGACAGGTAAAATGTTTGAAAGAAAAAAAAAGATGACATTACTGATATCCACTTAAAACATCTAAAAGTATCAGATACAATTTAGATGGAAAAGAAAACATGCCAATGTCCTATTAGAGAGTTAAATGACCAAAATGTGCTTACATATTGTGACAATGTGAGGTATTGCCGTATGTATACTTTTGTATCATTTGACTATCACACTGATTTGTACAGATGCTTGTGTTAAAATGTATCAACAGATTATAACTGATTAAATGTTTATGTTTAAACAAAGAATTCTGGAAGGGAAGATTAGACATTTATGAAATTGTCTTTCAAATACTGCAATATATCTTAGCAAAGCTCTTAGTGTGTATGCTACCAGAGTCAGGTGATCAAATGTGATGTCATTCTATAACTAGCACTGAGAGGATGGAACTTTTGTTTTGTTTTCTTTGGAACCTGATGTAAAAGATCTATGTCAGATGAGTTCAGTTCAGACTGTTAGTAGCTCATCACTTTGCCTTGTATAAGTAAGCATCTCAGCACCTAATCTTGCCTTTCTATATTAATTAGGTTAGCTAGGGAACAGTTATTCTTTAGACAGTCAGGAAATACAGCGAGGTTATTTAAGTATTGTTTTTCCTACATCTGTTTGAATCTGTCCAGTTGTGCTGTTTTTACTTTTTCTGTGATTGAAACCCTGGTGTATCATTGTACTAAGATATTTATTATTCTTATGTTTTCTATTTCATTATTTATTATTAAATATGTTTACACCTTTCATTGTGGCTGGTCTTTTAGAGAATATGTTTAACATCTTGAGAGTATTTATGCTTAATGCAGTAATGCCATGGCCACTCTGAAAAGCCTTGCTACTTTGGTTGCACTCTACCATTTATATTAGAATTGATCTTACTCAGTATAACTGAAAACGTGAGAGTAGTTGAATGGTGACAGTGTGATTATCTTATAGTCTGGGCAGAAGGGTACAGCTTGTAAATCTGTACCAGCCTTTCCCAGGAGTGTGTGTGTGTGTGTGTGTGTGTGTGTGTGTGTGTGTGTGTGTGTGTGTGTGTGTGTGTGTGTTGTGTGTTCATCAACATGCAAAAATATTGACATTAACTTCATTGGCCTCACATGGTCAAAACAGACAAACATCAATACACAAATTATCAAAATAAAGCACTCAACCCCACACCCCCTCCTAATCATATATGCCAACTCCGAAATCATTCTATAGTGTGGAAAGGATATATTCCCTGATTCCCACTGTACCATGATCTCGTGAAAAAAACAGTACTTTTCAGTCAGTTGATTTTTCTATCGAGTGAAAAAGCTACTTTGACATAAGGTTCTTTTCCAATATATATATATATATATATATATATATATATATATATATATATATATATATATATATATATATATATATAAAAACACAGAACATATACAGCACCCAAATAGAAGCTGTAATTAACTTCTTTGTATATGAAGCATGCTCCATGGAACACAGAAACACACACTAGGTTTCCCTTCTCAAAGAGGAGCTTCTTCAGTGTTAATTCTAGTTCATTATGACAAATACATCTAACCCTTAACATCTGTGAATAAAGTATGTTTTTAGTTATAAACAGGGAATGACAACTAGATGCATGCAACAAAAAAAATTGCTAAAGAGCTTACGATATAAAGTGGTATCAGTGGTGCTATCCAACAATTTTGTCAATGAAACATCCAACAAATTAATACTGAACAAATTAAACTTAGCCATAAATGTAAGTCCCATATCATTGTGATTAACAACAATGGATTCGACAAGCATTTGATATTAGTAATAAATGTTGTAAGAGGGAATATAATCCTGTTAATGTTCTTAAAGCTAAATGTAAGGCAGCTATTCAAACTAGACAAAATTTTTGATGTATACGGAACAAAAGAAGACTAACAGTTCTGAACTTTTGAGGCTTGTTACCACTTATGGCAATAGTTTAATTAAAATTAGGGATATTATTGGTAATATTAGCCCATATTAAGAGGTGACGTTGTATAGCAGTATAGTGCCTCAGAAATGCTACTACTCATACAGAAGGGGAAAAAACATTGCTAATCATCTGTCAGGCTTTAAAGAGCCATATTTTGAAATTTCTAGACAGTTGTTTTTGGGTATGAAACATTTTAGATTTTACCCTTGCGGCAATTGTGTTTTTTGAAAAGATGTCACAAAAAAAAAAAAATCATTCACTTATTTTAATACATATAGGATTTTTGATATTCATGACTTTATTACATGTTCAACTGTCTGGTTTAATTATTTAGCGACAGTACCTGTAAATGTGGGCCTTTTTATGCTGTGGATAAATCTGGAATGTTTAAACAGTGTTTACCCATTCATTGATATGACTGGAGATGCCACAGGGAATGTAGTGCATTAGTGCAACATCAAAAATAGCATAGGGAGGCTACTTTTAGCTTTATAGATATTGTCATGATTAACTCTAGTTCACCTAATAGAAATGACAAGCTGAGATTTTTGCACAGTAAAGAAAAAAGGTGCATTATAAATGTTGTACCATTTATGACACTGGCTTAAATGAATTATTATAAAAAAATTATAAAATATAAAAACTTTTTGCATTAAATTTAGCTTTTATGCTTCTGTTGTTAATAACATGTTTTTTAAATAAAATATTCTATTTCTTTAAATAATGGCAGCTAACTTTCTTCTTTGCCACTTGATGTTGCTATGCATATATGAACTGCTTTTTATTTCTATTTGTATGCAGTATTTTGCTTTGCTGCTTACTGTTACTACAGTTAAGAACAGTTTTTTATATTTGTGGAGAAATATCTCCTTTTTTATTATTTTGAATTTATTGATCATACATTTCAAGATTATCTGTTGATTCTACCACATTTTCAATGTTTATGAACTGAATTTTATTTGAAAAAAACATTCAAATTTCCTTCCAGAAAAGTTATATAAGTTGACGATGCCATAGAGTATAATTTAACACCGATACAGATCCTCTTTGAGGAGAGAAATATGGTTTGTGTTTCTGTATTCCAGGGAACATGCTTTGTCTATTAAAAAGTTAATTACTGGTTTGATTTGGGTGCTGTGGTGCAGCGGTAGCATTGTTGCCTCACAGCAATTCTCGGCTGTAGTGCAGGAAGTGCCTTCTGTGTGGAATCTGCATGTCCTCCCCGTGGTTGGGAGGGCGTTCGAAAGACGTGTAAATGAGTAAATGGGCATGCCCTCGTTGAAGGTTGAACTTTGAGCTGGCACCTCGGCATTCATGAAAATCTACTGTCAATCATTAGCGGACCAGAGTTCCACTGTGGCGACCCTTAACCAGGAAAAGCCGAAAGACAACAGCATATTTTTTTGTGTTTCTTTATAGTTTATACATGAATCCTGCCTGCTGCCTTACTCATCATGCATTGAGTTGTTTGCATATACATTTATATGAGAGTGTGTGTGTGTGTGTGTGTGTGTGTGTGTGTGTGTGTGTGTGTGTGTGTGTGTGTGTGTGTGTGTGTATACTGATATTGAACAAAATACCCAAAAATCAAAACTCAACAGTAAAATGGCAACTTTGCAGACATCAACACAATACTATGCATGTGCCGATTGACAATTACAGTATATGCAAATCTTAACATAAAAAAAATAAGTAAGAAAATTAAGAATTCTTAATTCCAACAATGAACTCCTTCTTGGAATTCCTGGAGTAGACATTTCTAAAATGTATAAAATATAGCAAGTAAAACAAGGATGAGACTTTTTTTTTGGTAGAGTCTGCAGATCAGAAGAAACATGACTAGTCATAATACAAAGGTCAACGCACCACAATTATGCTATTAAATAGCAAGTAGTCACAGTATAGTCCAAAACATCTAATAGAGTGACAGCAGATTTGCCACTGCTGTGAAACATAATCCTCAGGATTCATGAAGCTTGCGCCATGCGTCGGAGTAGCATCGGTGATCTAGCGCCAAATATGGCCATCGAGCGATTCATGTAAGAGCTGTTTCCACGTGCACTACCAGCGTACGCCAGAGCTGCGCAGCTCCTGGCACATGTATGCTAATTACCCCATGCGCAGCAGTGTAGCATGCAAATGAAGGTATTTAGCGATTCATGAAGTTGTGCAGGCATAGTGTAAGCACGTAGAAATGTAAACCAAAAAAAGGTTTGCATTTTGTCAAACATAAAATCGGAGCCATGAAACAGACCAAACTTACGTATTATAATGTTACTATATGCCAATGGCTAAATATATAGCCAATGGCATAAAACAACATACACAACATATAAAAAATAACATTTAATGTCATGGCCACACCAACACAAAGTAAAACTGCAGTGCATTGGTGCGCAAATGGGATCACAAGGAAAATATATTTAGATGTCATAAAACTGTAATGTAACGCAATTCATGATATCCCCATAATAGTCAATGACATGCATGCTACACCACAACCATGGCGCAAGGGTTGCTAAGGGTCTGTGATAGTGTTCCATGTGGTAACTAGGAATTAGCAGTCAGTGCCATGCAAATGAGTCAAGTAATACTGAATCGCAAAAGCCCCACCAACGTAAGGATGTACCACAAGGCGTAGCGTTACAACACCGATGAGTGGCCTGGAGGAAAACATGATATCAAGAGAGGGGTGCACCACCATAGCTGTAAGCACACTGGATCATTGCTAATCCATGTTGCATGTTGCTAAGCAAAGCCGCAGGATAGAGGTGTGGAAGTAGCCATAGCTTTGCTTAGCTGAGAGCACACAAGGTAACCGAAAGTTCATGTGAATGTGGATGAAAACGCGCACAAAACCCGGTAAACGGCTGTGCACAGTGCGCACCACAGCTGAAGCAGGAAGACAATAAGGAAATACCGCAGCATGGTAATTGGAGTGCAAATGAGTAATTAACACCTAGAAACTCACAGTGGGCCATAGACAACAGCTAACAAGGCTGCTAGCAGCTACCTGCAGAACAGGAAAGGGGAGGTGTCATACAGCAAAGAAAAGAGAACTGTCTCAGCAGAACAAAGCAAACTTACAGTAGATCAGCTACATAACACATTTCCCAACACAATCCTGGGTTGTGGAAGCACAAAACAAGAAAGGCGACAGCTGGATGCATGCCTGACAATGGGAGGTGAATCGGATTGAAAACAGAAATAAAGGGCAATAGATGAATCATGGCAGACAAGCGTAAGTCAACACCAAAGGCCCCACAATAGCAGTACCTGCTGTAAAACCAATAATTAAGATACCCTGCAGCTGGAATAGCACAAGCAATTACACCAGCATCATCTATTGCACAATAGTATAAAGTGTGAAATCCCCACACACACTTGTGTATTCCCAGACACTCTGCACCATTGGTATACAGACGGGGAACTTTTCATTTGTATATGTTAGGGGCTGCCATAGCTTTCATTCACCAGCATGTGTTGGAGACTGATAGTGGTGTGCAGGATGATGCTGACAACCATCTCAGGCACAGGAGGAGGAGACGAGTGTTCAGACCCAGGGTAACCTACCAGGGGCTACATGATCTGGAGATAGTAGAGCATTACAGGGCAGACAGGGACATCATACAGCAACTTGTTGAGCTGTGCCGGCCATGCCGCAGAGCCAGAAGTAACAGAGGGGAACCCATCCCAGTGGACACGAAGATATGTGTAAGCTTAAGAATACTAGCCACAGGTACCTTCCAAAGGCCAACTGGGGATATCATGGGGATCTCACAAGCGTCAGCATCCAGGGTACTCCACCAATTCCTGGATGCCATGTTACCACATGCCAATGAGCACATATACTTCCCCTGAAAGCAGGAGGAGTTGGCCAGCAATATGCATCTCTTCCACCATGTGGCAGACTACCCGGAGGTAGTGGGTGCAATAGACTGCACACACATACAAATCAAGTCACCACCCGGTGAGCAGGGTAGGCGCTACATAAACCGCAAGGGATTCCCTTCTATCAACTGCTAGGTCGTGTGCAATGCCCAGGGTATTATCATGGATGTGTGTGCTGGCAGCCCTGGAAGCTATCACAACTCCCACATCTGGCATGCCTCACAGCTGTATCAGGTATTTGCCAGGGGGGGACATCCCATATGGCCACCTGGTGGTGGATGCTGGCTATGCATTGGAACCATGGATGATGACTCCCATCAGAAATGCACACACAGCCATGCAAGAATGCCATAATGAGGCACACACAGAAACCAGAATCATCATAGAGCATGTGTTTGGGATGCTGAAATCATGGTTCCGTTGCTTGGACATATCTGGTGGAGCCCTGCAGTACTCTCCAGGAACGTGTGCCCACATCTTCACAGTATGTGCCATGCTACACAATATGATCCTGCGGAAACAGCTACAGCAGGGACAGAATGGTGAAGGTCCTCACAGCCCACCACCATTGCCAAGGGACCCAGAGGCACAGGGGGACTCAGACCACGAACACCCTTTGCTAGCCCGAGTAGGCAGACGGAGGCATGCCCAGTATGCCCATGCCTTGGCAAAGAGGGAACGTATAGCACACACACTGACAGTGTAGGCACTCGTGGACTGACATCTTTCTCCACCTGCACACACAGCAAACATGGATGGCCCACACACACACAACCACCTGTAAATTGTCATGTATAGGTGGTCTACTTTGTGCATCCTACACAGGTAGCCCTCAACTGTTGTACACACAACCGCCATTGGCACAAGGTAAGTCAATACCTGAACAGTAAATTAAGCTATCAGCATGTGTCCATACTGTATGTACAGGTTCATAGATACATAGGTAGGTACATGCCCAACCGCCGAGGCCACTCATAAGCATACGCAAAACGTGTCTGCTGTCACCACCCCATCGATCAGCTAACTGTCCCTCTATGAAGAAGATCCACTTTCGGGATCCCTGGGGTGTAGCTACTTTTCACCACCCACTCTGCAAGGATTCCCCGTTGTGTCAGTGAGGGATTTTGTATAATGTAATCAGGGATGTAGTTCCAGATAATGGGGAGTATCCCTGACAGGAATCTTCACAGATGTGTACATGTTACATAGTATACCTTAAACACAGCTTGCATATATAGGTAGTTCTCCACAGAATAATAAACATGTGGAACACACAACCGCTGAAATGTGCATTAATCACCCTTGCACTACCAGTGCCTGCCCTGAGAGGTAAGATATCACTGCCGGGATTAGAACACGCAACCATGTACACATTCATCACAATAACATACCACTAAGCTACCTGAGATGTACCAATGGCAGTCATGTACACTGACAGGATAAAACACAAAAGGTAGGAATGTGTTGAAATAGGACAAACCGGCATGTACCCAATGAAAGGTGTATGTTATATATATATAATACATATATATATACATAACTATGGAGGTACATATAAATGGGATACCTACCACATACCAACTGCTTTACATACCAAAGTGCGTAATCCTGAGGCTTAAGGTCCGAAAGAACACAGTACCGAAACACCAGATGCGCGAGGTGTAATCTCACGATGTTAATGGACAGTTAGTCAGTGCTTCTAGTGTTGCGGTTTGGGTAGGTTGCTATGTTTACATGTGTTTCTTAAGGTTGTAGAGTGTGTAAGTGTGTGTGTGTTCTTGGGGGGACTGTAATGTGTGGTTGTGGGTTAGCTTTGTGCATCTGTTTGCGCGACCTAGGATGTAGAATATTAAAGTAGGGGGTGGTGTGGGGAGCGCAGACACCTACATGTGGGGTGTAGGGGGGCTTGGCCACCTGCTCATACATAGTGTAGGATGGTTTGTTTGGATGTGTTGGGTAGCAGTGTGTCTGTGTGTGCATGTGTGTGTTCCATGTTCGTGTTACCTTCGTGAGTTACTGTCAATGTCAGTAATGTGGGGTATGGGAGTCTGGTCTCGGTACTATGTGCGTCGGAACACTGTGGTTTTGGGATTCCATAGGTCTCCCGGATACAGCGGTTGAAGTATTCATATATGTGTATAACATAGACCATAGCAATCACACATTCCACCACTATCAACCTTTATGAACAAAGGATATGGAGAGTATATGCCTATACACTATTACAAATATGTGCTATGGACATGAGCCAATGATAGTGTTGCCACCCGTCCCACTTTGCGAGGGACACTCCCTCTTTGGGCGGTTGTGTCCTGACCAAATATATTAAACGTGGCAAATATCCTGGGATTGTCGGACATAATTATGTCCCATACTGTAATAGTTGCATACAATAGTTATTTCTGTATCTAAAATACCTACATGTTACAGGAAACAGGATAAGCAACTAAACTGCTACAAGAATAAGCTTATAATTAGGCTAGAAAGGAAAGTTCTATCCATTGTACTGACCGTGGGTTTGTGTCGGCCTGTAAAATTAGATGTGTGTCCCAAAAAAGTCCCACTATGGCCATATGAAAAGGTGGCAACCCTAGCCAAAGAAGGTCAGTCACCAACACAACTACGATGACTGCAAATACCTATGAAAAAAATACACAGCTATCATGTAACAGCACGTTATTATATTCAGATGTATTACCGAAGGGATTCAAGGACTAACATCACCTGCATGCTATACAGGAACCACATAACAGTGCCTTAATGAATCAGCCTGCAATTACCATTGTATTAGTCCACAAAAGGATAGGTTTTCAAATAGGGAAGGAACCCTCACACACATAGCGATTATGTATAACAGCAGTTCCTACACACCTGCATCTGCTAAGCACACCCACCATCACCCCCCCCACCCAAACATATTACAATACAAACTGTAAAAACATCACAAATCATTCACACACTGTACAACATCTGCAGAAGCCTTAACATACCCTGTCAGAGACACACTAACATGGCCCTATGTGAAATAGCTGCTGTTATACAATGGAAAAGCTGCTGATGTAATAGAGTTTGTTTGCACTAATCCCATTTCAGAGGGTTGTACGTACACCGGGATGTGTTAGCAATTAGTGAGTAACAGCACAGTATGCTACACTTGTACACCAAATCAAGGATGTCTGGTGAGCACACTGTACACCACATAACAGTTCATGCATAGCCATATGGCCTTGAGCTGGCCAAACATCCTTGCCAGACTTAAACATCTGCAGAAGTATCAGGTACAAACAAACCCTGCATAAGTAGCACTGTCCTGCTATATAACAGCTGTACTCACATGTAGAACTAAATCATCTAGCCATTACACACAGTCCACAGGAGTCATGAAGCTAATATATTTCTGTGTGTGTCTCCATATAGCTGTTGAAATATATTGCAATAACACATCTAGGCTGTCTCCCTCGAATGTAAGTCAAACGGACAATGCCCAAAAGGAGTACTCACTTATACACCATTGTTGCCATGGTATTGGCTAATGGAGTAGCTGCACAGCTGATGTGCATCCAATTAACTACTTTGGAACAGCAATTGGTGGACAGGATACCACATGTTACCGATATGTAACTAGAAAAGGATGTGTCATCACACATTCAAACCATCCGTATATACCAGCGGAACATTACAAAGAACATTGAAACACAAACCAAAAAGGATTGAATCAACAATTATCGACACCTCGGGTTACTAATAAGGTATGTAGAACAGTCAGTATGTCTGTGTATGTAGTACTATTCTGTAGTATTTAAAGTGCACGCAATCCATATAGTAGAAACAGTTATCTTGTAGTAATGTATTGTTGAGCATAGTAATGCTTGTAGTATATGTGTGTACTTCTGTAGGTCACAAAGCAAACACTGCATACACCACAAGGGATGCTATATAAGGGCTTTGAACAGAAATACTCATCACCAGCCGATGTCAGTGGCAGGGCTGGTCCAACAAGTATGTGCTATAACAGGGAATAGTATATGTTGATATATTGTAACTGTAGCCATATGTATGGGTGTATTACAGAGAATAACATGTGGAAGGTTGGGCCACTGTGCAAGTATGATTTGCATTGTGGGATATTGTGCCAATAACTGTGTAATGTACAGTATTGTAGGCAGATATGTATTACAAGCTACATAGTATTACTGTAATGTTAGGCAAACATTAGTTATGTCAATTGGCATTTACAATACACAATAACAGGATACATATGTCTTTTAGTGAGCCGACAGTTTATCGGCATGATAGCAAAGTAAAATGGAAGACCTATTTAACTATCCATGCACATAAGACATATAATATGTGCAAAGGTAGGTACTAGGCTGTCTTACCAAGGGTATCTTGTAAGCCTAGCTAGCGTGTGTTGGCTTTCACCACCCCCATAGGTTGGTTCCCTGTGCCTCTGAACTGCAGAGCCAATAGTTCCCTTTGCCTCTGTCCAGCAGAGCCACTGCAGTGATCCCTGGGGTACATGTCTGTCTCCCATCCACACGTCAAGGCTTCCCTTGAAGAGTGCTCATGAGAGGCCCTGCCTGATGTACATTGGAATCATGTTCCAAAGCATAGGGAGTGTCCGGGTCAGGAATCTATCCATCCAGCACATCCTACTCATCGTTGTGGTTAGGTGTATATCCCTAGAGCATGTGGCTCTCAGGGGCTTCTGTTTAGGTGGAGCATATCCAGCAATACAGGGTTGGACATGGGCCTTGTATGTCAAGCAGAGATCACCTGTGAGTATGCGGTATGCAACTGAGTACAGCTGGAGTTTCGTAGGTTGGGCTGCATAGGTCATCTGTTTGAGGTCAGTAATCCTCTTGGTGTGGTACTGGTGTGGTCTTCCAAGCTGTTGCAGTTGTCTTTTAAGGTATAGCCCAAATGGGGTGTTGTATCCTTTAATGGGTCTAATATGACATGTGTAGAGTCACAATGGCCCCTCTGATCTGGATGCGAACCCATTAGAGATTGGGGGGGCCATGTAGAAGGATATTCTAACCACCTTGTCATTATGGGCATTGAAGGAGAGATTGCTATCTACTGGGGTTCCTGGATCCCATATTACCTTTTCTGTATGTAGGGGACTAGCACTTATGTGGTAGTCAGTGGGTAATTAGTTATATCCAAAGGGGATGACTATGCACTTTTAGGCATTCAGCTTGATGTCATGATATTAACACCAGGTATCCATCTCAGTGTGACCCTTCCAGAGGGTATCTGTAACAGCTGGGGAAACAATTATGTCCCCTAGTTTGCAGTCATCTGCAAACCTTTTCAGCCAAAGCCCTCCTGTGCTTGTCTGTATGTCAGAGAAGTATATATCGAACATGAGGGGTCCTAGAACTGAGCCCTGGGGGACGCCAGTTGCAACTGGTATACAGTCGGACCTAGGGTATGCAACTCCCACTGTGTGGATTCTGTTCGTGAGCCACTTTGCAAACCAGCATATGACATAGGGGTTAATGTTCAGGTGGATGGGTATGTTGATAATACCGGAAGGAGGAATGGTGTTGAAAGCCTATGAGAGCTCTAGGTAGGCTGTGTGGACGTCCTTACCCTCATCCAATGCCTCGGTAAGATGTCCACCAGCTTTAGGAGGAATGGTCCAACCTTAACAATGCCAAACTGGGAGGGGTCAAAGATTGGGAGGTACCCAATGTCTCTGTGACAGTGATCCATGATGTGTACGATAGCCTTGCAGACCAGGCTAGTCAGGCCTATAGGGAAATAGGTCCTGTGGTCCATTGTGGCATCACCTTTGTGAAGTGGGATAACTGTTGCTGTGTGCCATTCAGGAGACACTATGCTTGATGTGAGGCTGTTATTGAACATGGTGTGCAGGTGGGGAGACAGTACAATCTGAAGTTCATGTAAAACACAGCCTGGGATGTTGTCCAGTCCCATGGGTGCTGTAATATTGCCTTTAGAGTGTGCAGCTTTGAGAGGGATCTCCCAGGATGTTGCCAATAACAATTGTTTCTGTAATGTTCATGCCTTTGTGCTGTAATTCAGAGCAGATCTGGTTGTTGACATTGAGATATGTGGCATAGCTATAGAATGCTTTGTGGTTGTTGGTATTAATTGCATTATAGTTTTTGTAGCTAGCTTTGGAGGATCTTATAAGGGATCTCATCTTCTTACTGAGGATGGCCAGGGATCTCCTCCACACATGGTATTGTACTCTCATTTGCAACAGTGTCTTCCTCCTGTAGTACAATATGTTTATGGCAGGGGACCACCAGATTAGTTTAGTTAATTAGGAGTATAGCGTCCTGGTTCTCTTTGGGATAGCACAAGCCATGCACTTCTGTAAGTGCTTATAGAGTGCATTTGTGTAGGATTCAGCAGTTGTAACAGTACTGCACATCTGCATGGGTGTCATGACGTCCACCACATCTGTCTCAAGAAGCATGTAGTTGGCCTTGTAGACATATTATACTGTGGTTCCCTTAATGGGGGGTAGGTGTGGGATGTGGATATCAACGGTGTTCAGCACATGGTGTCATTGGACCAACGAGGAATTGGCTTCACGTGTGGAGCACCAGTCACTCATGTTGGTAATGACTAGGTCTAGGATATTGTTGCCCCTGGTGGGTGTGTGGATATGTTGAGTCAGGGCATTGGTGTTTATGAATTCCAGAAACCATTGAGCTAATGTGTTGGTACACGAGTAGTTTTCCCAGTTAATGGTGGGGTAGATTCAATGAGACTTATGTGATGAGTGTGGTGTTGTGCGACTGTGTACCTTCTCCACATGACAGTCAGGGTCAGGCTTGGTTGGAGAGACCTTTACCTCCAGTTTGGCTAGATGAGTGCATCTCTCATAGGTTGTAGTGTTGGGTGGTAGGCGGAGAGGCTTGTCTGTGTACATGAGGCAATGTGTACATTGCCTCAAGATATCTAGATTCATCAGACAGACAGGTAAGAACACTGGCAGATGACTCTTGGACATGCCTGAATATAGAACTACATTCACCTAGATAAGTGAGGAAAGTGAGTACAAGAGCTACATTACTCTACGCAAGTAAGAAAAGTATGTAAAAAACCTGTTCACCCTTACCTGTAGGTAATGAGGAAGATTGAGTGCTATAGTAATTATTAGCTTATGTAGTGTTTACAAGTCCTGAACAAGTGCTTAGCATGAATAAGCAATCCAGATAGGGTCTTGGATAATATAAACACACGGCCCCCTTCCCCCAACAGGTACACAAGCATATATCTATGAACACCACAGGGCCCCTGTACCCACAACTATGCAGGTACAAGCTGCAGTCAGTCTGCATGGGACCTGCCCACATCACAGGTTGTATCATACACATATGGCAAAACAAGATGCTCTCCACGTACACATCATGTAAAACATAGCTCCATGTCAGGTTATGTACACACTGAATGATGCACACCAACAGGTACCACAACCCACAAAGGGGGAGACACCACTGATAATGGAAAATACTTTACTACTACCCTGCTGAGTCTAGTCTGGAAAGACATGAACCTTGATCACTTAAGTGATGCCAGCAGTACAGATGTAGATGACAGTATGGTTGATGTCACACTGCATATCATAACCTTGCCAGGTCATAGGACATCATCACCCATACTGTGTACCGCCTACACTTGGTATACTAGATGTACATTCCTATGTCACAGGAGTGCTTTGCAACAGGACTGCTGGCAGAACCAACACTACAGAAGGTGTCTGAATAATATGTGATCATCACACCAGTGGCAGCTACAGTATGTCAGGGTTAATGAATTTTATTCCCCCTCATTGTAGTCCATACCTCACAAACAAACAGAAGGCATCTGCCTATTGAAGTATGTGAATGACTATGACCTAGGAGCAATAGTTGACTCACATTGTCACCCCTATGTTAATAACCCTGTACCCATGAACTACCACCTAGGCAGCGGTCAACATAATGGACACTTATGTGTGAGGGATGCAGCTGGGCAGTTGTCTTTCCTGTGATAGCTACATCACCAGACCTGTCAGGTAGGCATATGTGGCAATCCTAATAATGATAGGGTGCCATTCATGAATATAGAGATCATTGTCCAGCCATACAGAACACTCAAGTGACCCATATCAGATCACATATTTCCTTTAAGGGGTATTGGCCATGTGCAGATGGCCTACACAAGCCTTCCCATTCCCCTTCTCCACTATGTAGCATGATGCATACCCTGAATAAATCCATGTCCAACCCAGTGATGTTGGACATGCTACACGTACTCATCCTGGTCTCGAACACATACTTCATGGACATCCACCTACCACATGCTGGACAGAACCTTGTCCCATACATTTGACATAGTCCTGCCATACTATCCATTCCTGTCCATCAAAGCTGCACATCGCTCCCCTCTCAGACATGGTGTGATAACCGCATGGTAATGCATGGTATATGTATCATTAACCCTGTGGATCAGTAATGTGGCACTACTCACCTGGCCCCACAAACCCACCTGTCAGCTACTGCCAGGTAACCTTTCATCCTGAATTCATACATGGCCCTTGGCATATAGCCCACTAGTTGACTTTGACTGTACATGCTGTAGTTGATATCCATCCCTGCAAATACCATCTGGCTAACCAGTGTCCCATGTGTATCACATGTGCAACACAGGTGATACATGGCAGGATGTTGAATCACTGTACAATGCCATGCAGATGTATATGGCAGAACACATACATGTAAAACCTTATGTGAGCATGTCTGCAGGGTCACACGTCATGTCTGTTAAGGTAGTGTAAGTCCTTATATGTGACATATACTCTGCATCAAGGTTGACTGCATTAATGTGGACACATCCAGCCATGTGCTGATAGGTAGAAACACCAGTACAGGCAAAGAGACATGCCCACATCAAGACAGCAACCACATGGAGTATGAGCAATGTAAGCAGGTGACACACACACACATATATGGTGATAATATTTACTCAACATCGAGTGTCACATGTGTGTGACACAAACACGTCAGTGTCATGTAGGTTTGCAAATACAACTATTTAAACTGAATTAATGCGATACATATGTATGTTCAGCTGTAGCTCTGTATGTCTCTGAGTTACTGTGACCTGTCTCCATCATTATGTCTTCCAGGTATGCCACGTGCAAGGCTTCCCCCTTTTACAAACTTGGAGGATGAGGCCCTCATCCCATACCTACTCGACAATCACAATATCCTGTTCAGCCATGTGCCACAGGATGCACAGCAGTGGGATGCCCTGTAGATGGAACTTCGCAGGAGGGTTAATGATGTGGGTGGCCACAATCGCACATACCAGCAGGTGCGTAGACACTGTACAGACCTCATTAGATGGGTGAAACAGAGTGCGAATGCAATTGCCAGGGAACAAGGTGCAACAGGTGGTGGACCACCAACCCTGCCCTCACTCACATGTACCGAGGAGCTACTGGCCAACCTGGGGACACCTGTAGAGCCACATCCACAAGCCTTAGCCGATGTTGTGGAGGTGGGTGTCTCTTAACCACTGAGCCTGGAGTTGCCTGGTAAGTCAGTACTGCACCTATAACAACTATATTCCATATAGTTGCATGTGTCACTGTACAATATGTAATGTAACATCATATGCAAGGCATGTATACACACATGCCACATACTATAGTATGCTACTCTGTGTATGCACACATGTACATACACCATAGTATAGTCTAATGTACTGGTGTATGTGTTATGCACATTGCTCCCTGTAGCCTTTATACAGGGGTGGATTATGCTTATACTGCTGTGTTACTCCTATTTAGGTACCTCTGGTGTTCCGCTGCGACAGCAGCCCATTGCAGGTGAGAGTGTTATTATTTATCAGGAACCATAATGCACAAATCTATCTGCCATGTGGGCATTCACAACATGTACACATAATGTATGGTCCTGTCACAATATACAGGTCGGACCTGCAATGCATCACAATGACTACCCATGTGCAACACTTGCAAACTACGTGAATCATCTCACCAACATGAATCCTCACAAACTTTGTTGCCAGATGTGTTTACAGCTGTGCATACAATGGTGGAGGCGCTGTTCACTTTAGGGACGTACAACAGATCTGATCTACACTTGTGGTGAATACAAACAGTACTACACAGTGGGCTGGAGTATGGCCAGCACACAGGTTTCAACTGTGTGGATCATAGCCCTGCTATGAATGTCACACAATGTGATGTGCTATCTTGACATGTCCATGACATCTATTGGCCTGGCTGCTACACTGCCTACCTAACCTGAAAACATATCCCACATACCATCCTTTATCTGCATAACCCTGTTGTCAGTGGAGCATATATGTCATATGGGACAACACAGACATGTGAAATAGATGCCTATCACAATAATTTGGACAACACATGTACACACATGGAGGATGGCCAGAGACATGGAGCAACACAAACAGTAGACGTGTTGTGCTTGTGTGTACACCCTGTCGTACAATGGCTACACATGGTTCAACCATGGCCTTTGTATAATGGTCATAATGTAGATGTGGAACACTAGACATCCTACAGGCCTGTGCACATCTTTTGTAGGCGGAACATCAATCCATCACATAAGATGTGTTGAATATCTTGAGGATGTTGCAACATGACAGCAGTTATCTGTACAGTATCCACATCAGGCCACAGATACAGTACATTCCCATTGCTGGTATTGGATATAAATGCCATACTAGCTCCTCGTGTGTGTGTGTGGTACACAGATGTCATGTGGGACATGGTGTACCGACGTGTTCACCATGTCTGGCCATAGTTGCCAGGCTGCAGCAATATGGTTGCAGATGTGCATTGGTGTCATCCGTTTACCCATCAGTGACCTGTGTCACAACATCCACATCATGGTTTAGTGTGTATACACCTCAATGATGTGGGTCACATTCCACAGTATATATGTATTGTATCTGAACACAGTCATGGCTATGAACCCTGTCTGTAACTCACACTGTATAGCACTAGAGACGCCTCATGATTCCCTGCAATGGCCATGCACATCAGCTGAATTTGCAGTATATTTGTAGGGCAGACAGACAACACTGAATTGGTACACCATTGCCCCACTGTATATTTGACAGGACACCATTGTGTTAAACATGTATGCATGTCATTGCACACGTCAGCAGATCACATGTCATACTACATGTGATTATCAAGGTCATATGCCACACATCAGGCAGGTGTAGTGTTAACATGTGCTGGTCCACATGGTGTAACACAGGGATGTATGCTAACCACTACTATGACTGTGTCATACCATCTGCTATGACACATGCATGCTGTTGTGTGCAACCTAGGGATGTATGATAACTACCACTATTATTGTCAGTGCTGCATGCCGTCTGCCGTATCACATGCATGTTGCATGCCTTCTGTCATATCACATGCTTGTGTGTGTGTGTCTATTGTATAGATTGCAATGTACAGTTCTTGTCTGCCCTCACAGGTGATGTAGGTGCATTGCTCTCCTGCGGTACATCAGATGTTAGTGTCCCCAGAGACTCTAGCAGTGATGATGAATGCATGATTGGGACACAGGCAGAGTTGCCAGGGGCTGAAACTGTGCCATCGGTTGCCATTTCATCTATAGCCACCTCATCCCCGCACACAGATCCCATACCTGCACATATCCCATCACCAGTGGCCATAGAGGAAGGATAGTTGGCACATGGTAGCTTGGAACAGGAAAGTGTGGGGGCTATGGAAGGTGTGCCTGCACACCATGGTGTCAGCCAAACTACTGGTGGTGCCCCACACAGGCACGTGGCCAGTGCTGCTCGTAGGAGGACCTCTGGCCAACATGCTCCTGCACAACAGAGCGCAGCAGCTGGTGTCACCAGACACATGTTTCAGGCTGTAATGGAGGCACAGGTACATGCTGAATGGCACAACAGAGAAGATCAGAGGCTACAGAGGGCTGCTGTCTCTTCTTTTAACAACAGCATCCAGGAATTGTAAATGCTCAACAGCAGATTGCTGATGCTTTGGATAGACAGTTGGGTGACATGGTTGGAGTCCTTGACTGTGGCATGACAATCTGTGAGCGTGAGCTGTCTGTGTTGGAACATCTGGTAGGAGTGAGGCGTTGGGCATGTGGACATAGGCCTGCTACAGCACCTACGTCAGGTCTATGTGTACGAGCTACCTCACATGCCCGCTCCCATAGTGGCAGTAACAGCAGCAGTGCATCTGGTGCTGTGCTGTCCACACCATGACACAGCAGGCCTTGTGCAAGTGGCACGGGATGGTCCCAACAGGGACATGGTTCCAGTGGACAAGTGACATCAGACAGTACCCAATCTGCATCTCTGTCTGGCAGGCACAGGTCACATGTCCGTGGCTGGACACCGTGAACTGTAAAACCTCGCCTGTACAGTCTGCAGCTGTCAATAATATCCCTGTGTAGGCCAGACAGATGGGAGAACTGTGTGCATACATACACGCACACACTGGACACATATGTAGGGCACCGCAACACACACATGCATAACACCCACACACGCCCAGTTAGATCAAAGGCCCAAAACCACACACATGATGTCATCCAATGGTGCAGCCTAGGCCTCTGGCAAACAGTAACACCCTGTGCATATGATGATGCCTGTGCCGCATCCCTGACATCCACACCATCAGTGTAGGGACATGCTCATATGGTCTGATGCACATGGTGAACAGACTAGAATGATACGTGTAGTTTACAAATGTTGAGGACCATTGACAGGCAGCAGATATACTATGTAGTACAGGTGTACAATACTTTAACAGTATGTGTCTTGTGTAACAACAGTAAATGCTTGTTGGTCTTGATGTTCTGCTGTCCTTCTTCAGGTCTAATTGCATGTGCCGGTGGATGTCAGTCAGACCTCCCAACCATCCCTAATTACTCGGTTTTTACTGAGTTTTGGGGTCCAAATAATGGGGTGCCACGATTCCCGAGTGGCACCCCTTCATTTCCGATTTTTTCCAGGTTTTTAAAAATTTCTGCACTTTCGGAGCTGATGTTATCACGAGCGTGATGATGTCAGCACTATCAGCCAGTCGGAATTGAGCTCAAGGGTATTTCCGGCTGGCTGCTTGTTAGAAATCTGTCTGCGGCTTTCCTTTTCTGCTGCATATGTAAGCCGGCATCTGCGAGCTGTTTATTTTATTTTTTTCCTTTTCTGCTGCTTAGTTAAGCTGGCGAGCTGCTTATTTTCCTTCCCGTGTACATCTGCTACACTAAAGAATGCTGGTACTGAATTCAATTTCTGGCCTTATGAAGGAAATTGCTGGTACTTAAGGCAAGGTACTTCTACAAACTGCTGCACAGATGGACAGACAGAGAATATGCTTCTAAGGTACTCAACAGAGAGAGGTGTATGTGTGCATGTGTGTATATGTGTGTGATCACAACGCAACAACAGCTTCTCTGCATTCAGTGCATTCTCGGCAACACTCTGTTCTGAAATGAACCTGCTGCCAAGCATTACAAAGTTAAAAGAATGTTGCCGAGAATGCCGTACGTAAGTAGAGAAAGGAGCTATATTTTTGAGATAAGCTGCTAGGAGGAGACCATCTGTGTAAACTGGGTCATATAACTTCTTTGATAGTAGCTTTTGGACTGCAGCTATGTGGTTGTTTTCTGTAGCATGAATTCAGTACGTGTGCTGCTGCTTCTTTGAGTTCCTCTTCTTGAAGTTAGCTTTCTTATTTTGTTAGTTACACGGGCTGACTGTGTGTTGTGGTTAAAGGTCTAAGGGTTTGCCACCATTTTGCAGTTTTTTTTGCCATGAAGATTAACAGTCTGGAATACGATCTGGGTTTCATTCTTGTAGTCTTGTGAAGTAGGTGAGATTTGATTTCCTTATATCTGTTCAACATTTTTTTTTACTTCTTTTAGCTGTCAATTTATGGTTGTCACAGTTCTTTTATAGTGAATCCAGGCTTTGCTTCTATCTCTCCTGAGTTGGCTTGTAGTCTTATTAGTCCATGGTAGCAGGTTAGGTTGACTTCTTATTTTTACTCGGTGGAAAGGTGCATAATCTATCTACTGAGCTCAATAGTGCCATATTCTAAGACTTTATTGCTTCACTGATGCTGTTTGCAAAATCTACCTTCCATTGCCTGCAATAATACAAATTAGCCCTATGCCATTAAAGATCTAATGCTTGGAGAGGTTGACTGTTATGATGACCTAGTTACATATATTTACATATATTGGCAACAAATTAAATGTCAATATTAATTTATAACCAGCAAATAGAAATTGTTTCTGTGGAGTGAAATATTTAAGAATGGCCTGGTCTGTGGATTATTTCCCAGAAAATGTTAATATCTATATGGCATTCTTGAACTTGACAGCAGAATTTTAGTGTAGGATTTCACTGAAAGGTTAAAACAACAAGCACTGATATACACTAGAAGTTCTTGAAACAGTCCAGAATGATTTGTTTCATCTTCATGTGAAGTTTCTTCCAGATTTTATTCAACTAGCTGCATCTCTTGTTTACATAATATCTTTTTTATTTTCTGAGCCTTAAATGTTGCTAGGTTGTTTCCTGGGTAACATGAGACAGGAATCCCTCCTTTTTAGTATTACAGATGAAACAGCATACTCAGATTATGTTGGGATAAGTAAACAGATGCATGCAAATTACTTTGTAAGGATTGAATTCACTAAATAATGACAGGAATTTGAATTTCAGCCTTCATATTCCTCAGTAAATAAATGGTAACACAAACTTTTTATTCTAGCAATTTTCAAAGTTTATAAGATCAGTATTTAAAATTTGTCCCTGTTTTGGGGCTGTATTCCCCCATTACTGGCTTTGTCCAGGTTTTTTGTGTTAAGAGGTTGAAAGCTATGGTGGTGAGAAGTGAGAACTGAATTCACTAAATGATAGCCATTTAAGTTTCAGTCTTCATGTCTTTCAGGAAGCTGCTGATTTGGCATAGTGGTATGTTCTGACTGTAGTGGTGGCATATTTTGGTTGTCCTTCAGTTTGTGTTTGAAAGTTGATATCCCACAATTCATTTGAGTGGGTGGGGTTACATAATTATGTATGCAAATGTTACATTAATCAGCGTACAGATTTGTACCTATTTTTCATGGGCCTTGTCCAGATTTTTGATGTTTCCAGGTTGAGAGGTATGATGTCAGTGTTTGCAGTTAAGTGTCCCATATGTGGACTACTCACAGGTATGTATGAATATACCAGCATGCACCGTGTAGCTGCCACATACCAGTGAGAATATCCCACGTTACAAACACGTCTACTGTTCCAAGAGCATGATAGCTGTGTATTAAGCTACTGTGGCCACAGAGTTGACATCCATAAAGGGTGACATCACAGGTACAGTTACATGGAGTGGTGAGGTAAGAGAGTGGTCTAGCTGATTACAAGGGTAGAGGCCAGTGGGAAGTGTGATGCCTCAATGGGAATCAGTAATACACGTTCCCATGACAGGATGCCAACACAAAACTGCACCCACACACTCAGGTACTGACACACATGTATTCACTGACACTGTAACACACACACACACTCACGGCTTCACCGACACAATAACACACACTCGCACGCAGTTGCTACTGGTGGGATGAGGACCCCCTGCCTATGTGCAAATCATGATTACAGTACTGTGCACCTACATAATGCGCCAGAGAGAATACACATGTACAGGTAGTCAGTAGGGCCTAAGATCGGGACATCAACACGAATAGTAGAATGCATCACCTGGATGGTGGGAGGGGTCTTATCAGTTCAGTGTGGTAACATACATCCTCACCCCAGGGACCAGTCAGCCCTACATACACACACTATGACATTCAGTAATTAATACACCTATGTCATGCACATACAGATACCTCACATGTGTGAGATACACGCCCCTTATGTCCTGCTTTCTACATTACAGTCTGTACAGATGTGTACACTAGTGTACAGGAGAGTGAGTAACAACTGAGATGTATTCCTCACAATACGTGACATATATGGTCACACACGCAACCACACATGGCAGCACTTGAATCTCAGACCTGCCTAGCTCATGTTATGTATGTCAGATGTACAGCAGTATTGCACACATTACAAACTGTACTGATGCTTCCTGTGCCAACAGTGCTGATATATGCACTAGGGACGTTATATCTATTAACAGGTGTCAAGTGATTTACCTTCGCTGTCACCTTGACCGCTGTCTAAGTTGTGTGTTATGTCCTTCAATTAATGAAACCATTGCTTCACGGTTACACAGGGTAGTGTAGGATCACTTATGACACACCTGTGAGCTGTCCACAGCAAACAACCATCTGCAAAGATGTCCCACCACTTAGTTATTTCAACACATCTGTCCATATCTGTGGTACATCTTTCTGTACATTCAGCATATCACCATATACAGTTGGCAATGTTGAGGCTGCATTGCAGCTGCATGATGTACTAGGATACATGCCACCTGCATACATCAGAAACTGCACATGCATGTTATCTGAATGCACAACACTACTTGTACAGGTGTGTAGATCCTACAATCCTAACATTTGGTCATGTTTGTAGGCGTTGCAACTGGTGAATATGTGTAATGACATACATGACACAGGGACTGTTGTATGATATGATGGGTGACCAGTACAGAGGGGATGTTACCTCTGTCAACACTGATATCACGCCTTATGTACTGTTAGCATTCAGCAGCCATAGACCTACATTCCATGTGCATGTGTGTAATGGCTGTAGCCACCTGTTTGCACAAAGGACTACAACAGCTATTCTATTTACAGGTATGTTGTGTGCGTGGCATGTACACACCCAGGGCAGGTACATGTATGTCATATCCATACATGAGGGTGTGTACTGGTGTACAGCAACAGACATCTGCTAATGGTGGAAAGTACTGAGGGTCCCTGGTATGTGTACATCTGACCTGTTCACAGACAGTGGTATCATTGCATTGCATAACACATGATGCAACTGTGTCAGTACATGTGTACTCTCTACAGTTGATGTAGAGCTTAGTACAGTACACAGGTCAAGGGTCACATGGTGGTGTACTCGTCTATGTCATACAACATGTATGGTTGCGTGTTGGGGGTCCGAGGGCATGGTGGTGTCTGCAGTTTACATCCTAGAATGCAGCATGTGACACTGTGTCCTGCACATGGCTCATCTGTGATGCCTTTTGTGGGGGGACCGGTCAGTACATGTGAGTGGCCTTTATGTATGTGGGTACACCACCTGGAGTGGTCCATACCTGTGTTATGGCCCACATGTCTAGTTCTGAGGTATATGGTGGTAGTGCTAGGTTCTGAGGTATATGGTGGTAGTGCTATTGTGCACTACAGAGACATCAGCCAGGTGTTCCTCACTGCACAGATGTCAGTACTCCCTGTTGTTGGATCTACAGTGACCAGCTGTGAATATGGACGCTACACATCTAGCACTGGTTATCATAAGAAAACAATGCAGTTGTCCTGTAGGTGTATGGGAGTTAACCTGTGTTTAGGACATTTGCCTTGAAATGGCACTGTGTGGGCGAATGTGAATTCGGTAGTATCCACACTCCCTTGTATCATGGATGCATGTGATATGTGACAAAGGCCTGACAACTGTCAGCCATGTCATCCCAGAATAACAACTGATGTTGTGTAAAAGACTGGTGTCAAATATATGTAGAGCAGCGTTCCTGCTAATAATGACAACTACTAACACCAGAGCCCATTACAATGTGTTCTTTATGTCTACCTGTAATAGCATGGCCACTGTGGCCCTCCGTGTTTAGCATCAGAGTGCATCCCAGTCAGCCCTGTGCTATTAGGAGTATGAGCATGCCCAGTATATCCTTGTGTAGATGGACACATAGTAGTGCATTCCGACCAGCCCTGTGCTACTAAGTGTGTGAGCATGCCCCCTGTGCTACTAGGTAGTAGTCATCCATTCCACAGATGGGCATACTCCAGGTCAGGATGGATTCCTACTTTAAACACACAGGTTCACAGGTATGTACATCTTAACTGCCAGCATCCCTGTTGACGTCCACATTCCCAGATGGTCATAATGACAGCCTTGACATGTGTAGTCTGTGTGGCACTATTCATAAGTATGTAGTATTGTAATAATAATCTGTAAATAGGCAGGTGTTCCTTACCCACCACTGGTGTGTGTGTGTGTGTGTGTGTGTGTGTGTGTGTGTGTGTGTGTGTGTGTGTGTGTGTGTGTGTGTGTGTATGTCTGTCCCTGTTTGCTGGTGGACTCTAAATTGCTTTTAGACTGCCCACACTCCATACATTTCTTATACCCGCAGTTAGCAAGGCTGATGATGTCACCCATCTACAAATACACCTCCGGGAGGGCTGTGTCTCAGTAATCTCGGTAGCGCATTTTGTAACTGCATAATGCTGTAGTGTAATAAAGTAGTTAGGTCGGTGTTCTAGTCCCACACTTGCCATGTGTGTGTCCCTGTTTGCCTGAGGACTGAGTAATACCTTTATACTGCTCACACTCCATACATTTCTTATACCCACCATTAGCAAGACCAATGATGTCACCCATCTACAAATGCACCTCTGGGAGTGCTGTGTCCCAGTAATCTCGGTAGCGTGTTCTGTAACTGTGTAATGCTGTAGTGTAATAAAGTAATTAGGTTGGTGTTCTAGTCCCACACTTGGTGTGTGTGTGTGTGTGTGTGTGTGTGTGTGTGTGTGTGTGTGTGTGTGTGTGTGTGTGTGTGCATGTGTGTGTGTGTCCATTTGCCTAAGGACTGAGTAATGCTTTTATACTGCTCACACTCCATACATTTCTTATACCCACCGTTAGCAAGGCCAACGATGTCACCCATCTACAAATGCACCTCTGGGAGTGCTGTGTCCCAGAAATCTCAGTAGCGCATTCTGTAACTGCATAATGCTGTAGTGTAATAAAGTAGTTAGGTTAGTGTTTTAGTCCTACACTTGCCGTATGTGTGTCCCTGAGGACTGAGTAATGCTTTTATACTGCTCACACTCTATACATTTCTTATACCCACCGTTAGCAAGGCCGATGATGTCACCCATCTACAAATACACCTGTGGGAGTGCTGTGTCCCAGTAATCTCGGTAGTGCATTCTGTAACTGTGTAATGCTGTAGTGTAGTAGGTGTTCTAATCACAGACATGCCAAGTGTGCGTGTATGTGTGTATGTGTTTGTGTGTATGTGTGCGTGTGTGTATGTGTGTGTGTGTATGTATGTGTGTGTGTGTGTGTGTGTGTGTGTGTGTGTGTGTGTGTGTGTGTGTGTCTGTGTGTGTATGTGTCTGCCTGCTTAAGATAAGTACAGTGCTTTGTAGTATTCGCTGTAGCACGTACCCTAAACATGTGTTGCTGCAGTGTGATACAGTAGGGGTTTGTATACATGACAAGGGTGTGTTTGTCTGTCAGAGCCAGTGTAGAGGTGGCCGTGATTGCCTTACCATTGGACATGTTTGGGAGCTGGTTTTGTAGTTTTCCTATATAGTATCCGTCATATGACACATTGGCTACCTCATGAGGAGTACAGCTGTCAGTCAGCTATGGCACTGTGTTGGCAAGCCATACCCATACATCTGGCAAAAGGGCTGGTGGACTAAGTATGCAGCCCTACTAGTACCCGGTATATGTCCCGCACCCATGTGCCATGCACATACAACCTTGCCTAGGATATCCCACTATGTTGCTAGTAACATGCACATTGAGGACAGATAGTAGGCATGGTGTGACCGCAGTGGCCTGCAGAGGACATGGCACCCTGTGTACAATAGGCACATATATGCAGACATTGTGCCTTCACTATGTTCCACACTGAATGGTTGCAACATATGTGGTGCCATCATTTGTGATCCACTTAGGCCAGACAATGCTGTACACATGTGCCCTGTATGGACCCATGCCACTGACACCATGGAATACCTATCCATTCTATCCATGCAGGTGCAGGGCCAACCTGCTCACTATAAGCAGGTTTTGCCACACTAGGCCAGTATTGGCATATCAGGGTATAACAGGCTGTGTACACTACATGTATCTGCCAAACCAGGTACACCTGTACATGTCACTGTACAGTAGTGTGGGAAATGCACATCCCAGGCAATGTCCATGTGAAGGACTATCAAACACAGACATGGCATTCATTGCAAAGCTATGGCCCTACACATTGGTAACCAGGATGTCAGACCAGATAATGCAGTACCCATCTGTGTGGGACATTGCAGACACTACACCCCTGCACTGCACACCATTGCTGGGTGATGCGATGGCAAGGATTACCCCTCACCCAGCCTTGTACAGCCATCTTGCACAGCCAAACACTACAGACCCATGGAGCAATGCATATCTGCATGACAGTACTGGCACCCTGTGTCTGCATGTGGGTTGTGATGCTCCCAACCACAGTCACTCCCAGTATAAACCTCATTGGCATACCAACAGTTGTCAAGCACTTTCACATGCCTAGCCCATAGAACCTCCAGATATCCCCTGTGGTGTATGTGGTCCTGTGCATTACTGCAGTGTGGCAAACAAAGTAGTTACTTTGTGTATTTTCCACCCTGACAAAGATGTCAATGCGTGTCCATTAGAGTGTGGTTGTGGTGACAATGGCATCCGTTCACGTGGACTGACATGTGTGCCACACCTAATGTATGTCTACTATATCTGTTGCAAATGGCACTCACTCACCTACACACATGTTCTTACAGCACTGCAACATGCCGCCTCTGTGGCACATGTAGTAACGTCATGCACATGTAATAGTAATGAGTAGTCAGGGGTTTGCCCCTGTACTATTCAGCATGTGGCAGATGATGCTTATGGTTAAGTTAGTTAAGTCTCCAAGCCCTTCCATGGTGTACATTGCCTGTCCCGCACACACACTCTCTGGTGGATGTGAAGGTGTACACCTGCACAGCAGCAGCATGGGCATTGTAACAGATGGAAATGGTCAGGTGATGGCCTCTGCATCTATTGCAGTCCTCCTCTAGCTGATTACATGTGGTACAGATGTGATGGTGTTCCCATAGCCATCCATATGAAAAACACAGTACACTATCTAGGAAAACATGTTATTATCTGGCCATGACAGTCGCTGTGAGTGGTACCTGGATGTGGTGTTCTGACATGGCATCGTAGATGATATCTGGATGTACCTCAATCAATTTCCACAGTGGGAAATAGCCTAATGACAGGAGGGTGATGTGCCACACAACTACAGTATGTAAGTGTAGCTATGCTGCATTGAGACTACTGCCTGTTTAACATGTGTGTGGTAATGGCTATTCTGCATGTTAAAATATAGACATGACAGTACTCTGTTCATGAGTGAACCCCATCTGTAGGGCCATCTGTGAACAGGTGAGTGTGTGCAACCATTTGTTTCCTGTTTTACACAATGAACACACTTCTGAGCACAGCAGAAGCATGGTGTGGGGATTGCAGACAGTACATGATGTTAGGGATGTGTTACTGCCAACATATTCCTGACTGGACATGTGTCACATGAGACAGTGGTATGACTGACACTGTGTGGGATTCCCAGTGACAAGCCAATGATGGGCAACTGTTCATAGCTGCGGTCACATGTCTACTACACATTGTACAGTTGCCATGCGGTATATATGCATGTGTTGTACTCCCTCTGCAAATGAATACCATCTGTTGTGTTGGGTTGCTGGTGATATCTATGCATACTGTCATAGGTAATCCTGTATGCTGTTGTCTATCACTAAGCCATATGTGGGTTTAAAATGCAACACCATAGGCTGAATGGGTTGGTAGGTCCCGACAGATCCTCCTGTCCCACTTCAGCTGACCATGGCACTGGGCACTAGCACATTTGAGGCCCAGCCATTAACATCAACCTCTTTTGGCTCTGCACCACCTTCTGGTGGTACCACCACTGAGGATGGAGCATGTCCCCCTTGGGAGTGGGACCAGACAGGTACATATCTGCTGTCATGCAGTCTTGGACATGTTGCGTAGGTGGCTCCCTAAGGGGTTATGAAGCCAGATATGCCAGTTCAAGGGCAGAGTGTCACATTTACAGGGTGATTCTGCCCCTCCGGGACAGCTCCCAGCATTGCCTCCTTTGCAGCTGTGTAGGTGCAGTGGCAGTTGCCCATGGCTGGAGACCTCTGTCCCACTGTTCCCATGGGCTTTTGAATGCTGAAGACCCATCCCCATCCAGGGTGTATCCCCCCCACATGTGTCATATACTAACCCTGTATGCTGTCATTTTTGTGCTCCTACCTATCCTCCACAGCCATACCTACACTCCTTCCCCAACATCTGACCCTCACCTACGGACACATAAGGCCATTCGGCTCCTAGGACACCATCTGCCCTATACATAGCTGTCCATTACATACACGTGCTCACTGGACAGATGAAACCCCTGTAATATGCATCATAACATACTACTGTTATCCTCACCACTGTCCCTCAGGTGCACAGTCCTGGTATGCACATGACTCCTACATGGTTCAGGTACATGTGAGGAGGATGACCTCATTGTACACAAAACACTACCGGTCCCTCTATGGTTACCCCATTTACCTTTATTATGATGATGATGTTGTACACAGCACATTTCACAAGTACTGTTCACACATAATGATTGGACAGGTACTTTTGTGTTAATGTACATTACATGCACAGAGTGATGTATACGGCCAATGTACAACTATTTGCATGTATGACTGACACATGTCTGTCTGAGGGAGTCTTGTGATCACATAGAGCAACACCACTACATAATACAGGCATCATTGTTTTTTCCCATTTCATTCGTTTGTAATGCTTTGTTGCCACATGATATGTCCCTGATACATCTCTATATATGTATGTACCTATATGCTGGACATAAACACTCACATGTACATCTACATGATGGGATACATTCATATACTGTTGAATGACTGTGTTGTATGATATCCTCTGGTTACAGCCTCTTATGCCTGATTAGCCTCTACATTGCTTAACCAATGCAATACTTGCATACTGGTAGCCAAATACGCTTACACCCGCTTGATCCCGTACTTGCTAACACACCAGCATTGGTGCTTGCATCTGTCACTCACACCCCTGGGTGTGAGCGAGGACCACAATATTACCTTGTGATGCCTATTACATCATACTACATGACTCCAGTATTGGGATTGGCCACCCATTAGGCGACGGCATCGCGTTTGACTGTATGGAATCAGCAGCCTGACCAGTGGCACAATCATATTCGTGTGTACCTCATACAATGTGCTCCCACCTTGTGATGCCTATTACATCGGAATACATGAATACAGTATCGGAAACGGCTGCCTATTAGGCGACGGCATGGCGTTCGACTGTACGGAATCAGCAGCCTGTCCGAAGAATCATTCATATTCGTGTGTTCCTCTTAGGCATACCTTGTGATGCCTATCACATTGGACTACATGACTACAGTCATAGCTGGCCTTAGGCATAGGCCAACTAAGCGGCCGCCTAGGGTGCCGCTTTAGTGGGGGCACTTTACCAGTATTTATTTGGTGTAGGTAGCCCAGGATGGGGGCAC
>NC_056726.1:62771588-62804088 GCF_019279795.1 Protopterus annectens | reverse complement strand
TTCTTACGTCTGCTTTAACGTGCCTTAAGCACCCTATATCCGAATGCCACTATGCGAATGTGTAAGGTATATATTCCCGATAATGCACGTGGGGAGATGTGCATCACAGTCAGGTGTTTAATCCCGGGTCGTAGGTTCTGCAGGACCGGCTGGTGGCTGAGCAGTCTTGTGGACAACTACTGCTCATACAACTTGTGTCCAGATGTATACAGGACTGGACATCGTGTTGTGATACCAAATCTAATGTTTAGAACAGATACATAGCCCATGAGGGATATCCAAAAATTCTGCGAACCGATGACCATCTTTGCTTTACGGCTGTAAGGTAGGGTTATACATGCAAGGGATACATAGTTGGCAATCCTGAGACTGCCTAGGGCAAGACTGCCTACTAGATATGGGTAGGGGTCTCTATGTGCAGATATGGCCGCGCCTATCTAGCAGCCCGAGTATGGCTGGTTTTGGTGGACGTTCAGGAAGGGGGGGTGGTGTGCTGTGAAGGGGATGATGGGTATTCAATTATGTATCCAGGTGTGTTGGGGTTGGATGGCTCAGTTCAGGCCAGACCATTATGTGGGTATGTGCTGGTAACGTTTCTGTACATGTGTATTGCACATTTTAATGTTCACATGTTTGTGGGATTGTATTGCGGATGTGTATATTTGTTCTTTGGTTATCTTCCTGATTCACCCACCGCTCCCTCGTAGACCTCCAGTTCACCTATTGTGCATCCACCCCAGTCTCCCCTTCTTGAATTATTACATTATCCGTCACTCCCCACCCCCATACTCCATAAACAACATTCATCCCTTCTCTAGTTGATGGCCCATGGCACAGTCAATGGAACACATTGCGTACACTACATATCTCTGGGACCAATATGGTTGTGAGGTCTGCACTAACATTTCAGATCATCCACATGCTGTACTTTATGCACATAGGTACTCGCAAATACTTATCTTTCATGACATGGTAGGTAGACCCGGGTAATACCCATTCATCTATGGGCCGTCCTGACAAGGACGACTTGGACTGGGAATGGGCAGATATTGGCCGAATGCTCTGACCATTGGTAGGGTTGCCACCTTTTCATATGACCTGGATGGGACATTTTCATGGCACACATCTAAGTTTACAGGCCAACACATACCCACAGTCATTACAAAGGATAGTATTTTAGTTTCATGCCTACATATAAGCTTTTATTGTTGTAGCAGTGTAGTTGCTTATTTTATTTTGTTTACTTGCTTATTCTGTTTCTTGTAACATATAGGTATTTTATATACGGACATATGTACTGTATGGGACTATTACATAACATATGGGACATAATTATGTCCTACTATCGCAGGACATTTCACATTTATTATGATTTTGGTATGGACACACCTGCCTAGAGGGGACTGTCACTCACAATGTAGGACAGGTGGTAACCCAAACCACTGGGCTAGTCTTGGCAATTGGTGGCACGCTAACACGATGCATTTTGCTTCCACTTGGTATAACTAGTGACACTACAATGGAATATGGGCACGGGGTTTTAAATATCTTTGTTCGAGGGACAGGGACTCAATATTCAGCTACGTACCTTTGTGTTTACTTCTTATTGTGGTGTTCGCAATGATGTCTTGTATGCTTTGCATACATTTCAGTATCCACGGACACTGACAGGAGTGATTACTATTAGAGACAGGCTGTACTAGTCAACATTTTAGGTTGCGCTTATGCAGCCGACATGTTCATGCCTCTGTGCAGCGCTTGGACATGTCCCCTGCACTCGTACACATTTCCTATGCACGTGGCCATTACGGCAGCGCGCCTTCATTAATATGCATGTGGTGCTGCTGTGCCATCTCTACGCCGTACGGTCGGCGCAAGGCTAATGCCGTCCTTGCACCGAGCTTCATGAATCCCGGGGAATGTATTATATTAGTAGATTGTCACTTAAGAACAACACAGGAACTGCAAGGTGGAGGAGGATGGAACCCAACTAATAATACAAGACCAAGACCTCGACTGTTGTATAAAAATTCACTGCTGCTTGAATAAAATGAAAAAACAGGTTTATTCCTTCCACGTTAAGCGCTTTCAGCTGTCCCCAGCCTTCATCAGAACAACTAATCTTTGCAAACACAGAGTTTAAATACATATCTAATTAACTCCTTAATTGCTAAATTGGTTAAAAAACCGCCAAAAATGTTAAAACATTGTTATAACAATGCATAAAGTCAAAACCCTTTATGACAACTATATCCTCTTTAAAATCCACTATTATTTATGCATATATGGTGAAAACATTCTCATGTGCTAAATTAACATATGTTAAAAATTATACATTGCAACTGGTGTATAAAAAATGATGCATTAAAAATATACTGTTATCTACCTTTGTTCACATTTTCCTACTGTCTTAGTACGGTGAGCATGAATATTTCCCATTGCACTCAGCATACTTAGGCTAAAATAATCCCTGTATTTAATTCATACTATGCCTTCTGTGTATATTATTCTAAAGCCAAAAATGGTTTTAAACTAATGAAATCATTAAGACCAGGAGGTGTAGTAGAGTCTGTCAAAATCTGCCACTTGCTTTCGCATAGTGCTAACTTAGTTTTCCAATCACCTCCGAACGGTGTGTTGTCCACCTGATCAATAATTGAGAAGAGGAAGCTGTGTTCAACACCTTTATCTAAAATGTGCCTGCATAATGCGTTCTTGGTGTCACACTTCCCTATTCTATACAGATGCTCGTATATACGTCTATTTAGTTGTCTCTCAGTTTTCCCGATGTAATGGGCATTACATGCTGTACAAATTGCCACATAAACCACTTGTTTGCTTTTACAATTCCCCCTTTTACATCTGATTGTGGTGTGACATATATCATCTATTTTAACTATTTTGTTTGTATTGATATATTTGCATTGTTTGCAGTTGCCACATTTGGTAGTCCCTTTGTCTTTGTCTCCTTTGCACCTAGTCTTGCCATCTTTTTCCAATATTCTCTTTAAATTTGGGGCTGTTTTGAACACACATCTGGGTTTTAGACCCAGGATTTTCTCTTTGTCTATGATCATCAAGGTGTTCCAGTGTCTGTCCAATATTTCTTGTATCAAGTACGTTTTGGGAGAGTACATGAGTACACATACCCTCCCTGCTGGTGTACCAAAAATGTCTTCATTAGTAGTTGATTTGAAGGTACCTAACAGTGGAATGTATTTTTTGCCCCATTCCCGGGTAACATATTGGATAATCCCTACCACCATCTTCACTGGATAAGCTCTCGTGATGAACATGTTTTTAATAATGTCCATTTCCATTTCCACCATACTTTTGTTGGACGTCATCCTAGCCACCCGGATGCATTGACCTTTAACTATATTGCTGAAGATATGGGGGGGATGGTTGCTATTGTAATGGACATAATCGTTGGAAAATGTTGGTTTTCTGTAGATTCTGGATGAAAAGCCACTTTCGTTCTTGGTTAGTAAAACATCCAGATAAGGCATTTCTTTGTAACTGTACTCAAATGTGAATTTAAAGAAGTCCACTGTTTGATTGAGAAAGGTCGTAAATTCCAGCAACTTGTCTTCCGATGCCCTCCACACGATAAAAATATCGTCTAGGTATCTAACATATAATGCGATGTGACTGTAGTGAGGAATCTGAGTACATCTTCAAAAGTCCTCACTACAGTCACATCGCATTATATGTTAGATACCTAGACGATATTTTTATCGTGTGGAGGGCATCGGAAGACAAGTTGCTGGAATTTATGACCTTTCTCAATCAAACAGTGGACTTCTTTAAATTCACATTTGAGTACAGTTACAAAGAAATGCCTTATCTGGATGTTTTACTAACCAAGAACGAAAGTGGCTTTTCATCCAGAATCTACAGAAAACCAACATTTTCCAACGATTATGTCCATTACAATAGCAACCATCCCCCCCATATCTTCAGCAATATAGTTAAAGGTCAATGCATCCGGGGGGCTAGGATGACGTCCAACAAAAGTATGGTGGAAATGGAAATGGACATTATTAAAAACATGTTCATCACGAGAGCTTATCCAGTGAAGATGGTGGAAGGGATTATCCAATATGTTACCCGGGAATGGGGTAAAAAATACATTCCACTGTTAGGTACCTTCAAATCAACTACTAAAGAAGACATTTTTGGTACACCAGCAGGGAGGGTATGTGTACTCATGTACTCTCCCAAAACGTACTTGATACAAGAAATATTGGACAGACACTGAACACCTTGATGATCATAGACAAAGAGAAAATCCTGGGTATAAAACCCAGATGTGTGTTCAAAACAGCCCCAAATTTAAAGAGAATATTGGAAAAAGATGGCAAGACTAGGTGCAAAGGAGACAAAGACAAAGGGACTACCAAATGTGGCAACTGCAAACAATGCAAATATATCAATACAAACAAAATAGTTAAAATAGATGATATATGTCACACCACAATCAGATGTAAAAGGGGGAATTGTAAAAGCAAACAAGTGGTTTATGTGGCAATTTGTACAGCATGTAATGCCCATTACATCGGGAAAACTGAGAGACAACTAAATAGACGATATACGAGCATCTGTATAGAATTGGGATGTGTGACACCAAGAACGCATTATGCAGGCACATTTTAGATAAAGGTGTTGAACACAGCCTCTTCTCAATTATTGATCAGGTGGACAACACACCGCTCGGAGGTGATTGAAAACTGTTAGCACTATGCTAAAGCAAGTGGCAGATTTGACAGACTCTACTACACCTCCTGGTCTTAATGATTTCATTAGTTTAAAACCATTTTTGGCTTTAGAATAATATACACAGAAGGCATAGTATGAATTAAATACAGGGATTATTTTAGCCTAAGTATGCTGAGTGCAATGGGAAATATTCATGCTCACCGCACTAAGACAGTAGGAAAATGTGAACAAAGGTAGATAACAGTATATTTTAATGCATCATTTTTTATACACCAGTTGCAATGTATAATTTTTAACATATGTTAATTTAGCACATGAGAATGTTTTCACCATATATGCATAAATAATAGTGGATTTTAAAGAGGATATAGTTGTCATAAAGGGTTTTGACTTTATGCATTGTTATAACAATGTTTTAACATTTTTGGCGGTTTTTTAACCAATTTAGCAATTAAGGAGTTAATTAGATATGTATTTAAACTCTGTGTTTGCAAAGATTAGTTGTTCTGATGAAGGCTGGGGACAGCTGAAAGCGCTTAACGTGGAAGGAATAAACCTGTTTTTTCATTTTATTCAAGCAGCAGTGAATTTTTATACAACAGTCGAGGTCTTGGTCTTGTATTATTAGTTGGGTTCCATCCTCCTCCACCTTGCAGTTCTTATATTAGTAGATGTCATATATTTATATCTGCCTGGACAAAACAAGTAAAGAATGAATAACACATTTTAAAAACTCATCAGACTTACCAAACAATTAAGTATTTTATCAGTAAAAAGGATAAATACATTTTAATTGATAACATAACAGTATCAAACATGCCAAATAACTTACAAATGGAAGATAAATGTATTGTATGATGTAACTGCTGTGTTATAGAATATATGAAATTCGTATATTTACTGCAATAGCAGTAGCTGGACTTATTAACAGATCAACAAGCCCACCAGTGGCCTACAAGAAAAAAGTCTGAATTTTGTCTTGTTGAGAAATCTGATGACAGGCAAAATAAATTTGTAAGAGTTTTTGTATATATTATACAAACTGTATAGCCATTGCTATTTTAACAGTAGTATAGAATTATACCATAAAGCATTGCTTACAAATTGTGAGTCAGTTAGATGAAGATGCTAAACTGTTAACATCATTCCTGTTGAAGTGGCATGTACCTGTTTTTCAAACAAACGATGCATCCCCAGATTTTGAAGACTACCAATGAAAACTACTTGGTAACCACACGTGTACATTCTGACAATGTTTCAGAAATGGCATGTTCTCAGTGAGCAAATGTTTGAAAGAAAATGCCTTACCATTTAAAAAACTATACCTCAGCACGTCAAATTAGTCAACAAGTTCAGATTCAAATATTTTAGTGATGAAAGCAATTTTAAATTAAAAAGTCCCCATTTTAAATATGTTCAACTCAGAATATACAAACCAGTGAATAAAAGACTTTGTTAGTACTTGCTGCTGAAAAAATAAGTTGCTTGGACTGTAAAAAGAAGTAAGTGAAGTAAAGTATATCGGCTGAGAGAACTAGGAGGAAAGCAGAACAGTTATACTGCATACATAATCTGCATCCTTTGAGGAGAAATGGAAGTCTCTGTAGTAGGGTTGTTTACAAAGGAAGTCTGGTAATTGGCAGAGAGGATTAAGACTGTGGGCTGTAGTTTGTATGGTACAGGGTTTGATTCTTTCAGTTGTTTACTATGTGATCTTTAGCAATTCCCTTAACCAGAAAGTGCTTGGGTGCAAGTGGGAATTTGGGTTAGGTTCCTCATTGACCGCCTGGTTTGCGAGTCTGCTAACTACCTATGCATTTAAGACCCAAACAGCATGTCCTGAAATTGAAAGAGATCAGACATGTTTAGGGTCTCAGAAACAAGATGTAAAGGAATTTATACTGAGGGATGAAGACATATTTTAGAGTGCAGAGTTGCCTACCTGAAACAGTTTAAATCTAGGAGGGTTCAGAATTCATGCTTGATGAGAAAGTAAATTTGAAACTGAAACAAATGCCGTATTCCTAACACCAAACACTTAAAAAGAGGTCCAAAAATACTCGGTCTTGGAATCAGAGAAAGATTCCGAAGTGATTGGAATAGCCCAGTTGTATTAGTTCTCTAAGCTTGATGGCTCTGAAGTTTTCCAGCAACTATTTAGAAAATTAATTACCATATTTAAATTTTATTCACATCCTGCACCAGACTATATAAACTGAAGCTGGGTTTCTGTTAATGACAGACCGAACCAAAGGCTATTTGCAAATTTCACTACCCCCAGAAACTAAGGAAAAATAGTGTTGTCCATACAAGATGGACCTTTCCATTATGGAAACCCACTTTTTTAGTCTCCTCACAGCATTAGCAGCATGCCAGAGGCTGATGGACAAAATTCTTAGACTCCATGCCAGGTGTCCCGCAGAGCACCTGGATGACAAATTAGTCATCTCCCTAAAGTTCAAAGCATTCTACATTCCTTGCATCAGTCTGGGTTGACTGCTAACCTATCTTAGTGGAAGCTAATCCTGGCAGAATCCCATTATTTGGGCTACATAATAAACCAAGAGATGGTGAAACCACAGGCTGAGAAAACAGAACCAGTACAAAACTAGTCCAAGCTAACATCTAAGACACGTTAATGCTTTTTTTAGCTAAAATGTATTTCTTACTTTGCTACCATTCCTTTCTCCTGACTGGTCCAATCAAGGATGCAGTTCTAGTAAAGTTTAGTTGGATCAATGAAACAGAGCAAGTCTTTAGGAAAGTAAAATATATGCTTCATTTAGAATCAACACTAATAGCTCGTAACCTTTCCAAAGAATTATTAGTGTCCACAAATATCTCTACGTTAAGCACAGGTGCAGTCTTGTCTCAGACTGTAGATAACAATGAGCATGTTATCTGTTACTTAAGTACAAAACTCAACAGTGTTGAGAGGTATTATTCAATTAGAAAGAGAGAGAGAGAGAGAGAGTGCATGTGTCTTTCCACAAAATGAGCTCTCATTATCATAAAATACTATTTACATATTATGGAATTTGTGCTAATAACTCTCCATGCACTCACACAATGGCTCAATCATCAGAAAGACTGCAGCCTGAAATTGTGTAGATGGACTTTGACTCACCAGCCTTATAATTTTAAGATTCAGCTTTGTCTATGTCACAGCAGCTTAAATGCAGATGAAGTATCTATGGCTTATGTACAGACACATTTCATATGAATAGGCTAGAAGCAGTGTTCCTATGAAGGAGGTGTAATTTGGCATAGTTACTGCTTAGTCTGGTTAATTCAGTACTTGTGGTGATATTATATCTGCTTTTGGAAAGTAGTGCAAGTTGGTCATATATTAAGGAGCAAATCAGTCATCACATTTTTGAAAGGAAACAAAAGTTTCCAGAAATGTCCAAAAGAGACATGTAAGATGAGGCAGTCTCCAAAATGAGAGTGACTGTACGTAAGGACTTAACTCAAGATCTTGGATGTGTGAGGCACAGATCTTTACACTGAGCCACTATATTGCCCATTCAGGCATAAATGTTCTACATCCCACGCTCTATAGTTTCACTTGGATGAATATGTATCAAGGGGCACTCAGTTCTGATAGATAGTAGATACCAGTTGATTCCCATTTAGATAATTATTTAACTCTTCCTTTTTCAAATCTCTCATGGAGCTTTAGGTTTATAAAGTATTAAGTAGTCACTCCCTTGGGCTTCAGCTGAAGGAAGTTTAAGGTATTACACAAGGGGAGACTCTGGTTTAACTGGGCATTTTTAGTGTTGCCTGTGCAGTTTCATGTTCCTTGTGTTTTTTCCTTGGAGTAAAATATAGGTTTGTATTACTATAATGTTGGTTTTCACGTCAGTGAGATAGACGTATATTGAAAATCAAAGTGCAGTGCAGTCTGAGTCTTCGCAGACTGCTGAAAGTTGACAAAAGTTAATAACAGCACAATTAGAACTGGTAGCATGATAAAAGCTTTGTATATCTGGAAAATGCCACCTGGTTTTAAGTCTGTCTTTTTAAATGGTTATTTTATTAATAACTTGCAGATGCATACAGTTCAGGTATATTGCTATGAGAAACTACTGCTGTAAAACGTAGGATGCTTAACAAGAGTTTGGTATTAAGAAACTGTACAGCAGCATGAATATTGGACAATTATATATGTTAGATATGTTACTTTTGGATTATGAAATAATTTATGCATGGATGATAATTGCATTTAGTAGTATAGAAAATACCCTCTGCACATATTACATGTTCTCTAATAATGTTTATACATTATCAACAGCAGCCTGTAAAGTACAATATTGGCTGAAAAAGTGTTGTCACCAGTTGTTAACTTACAAGATCTTAAACGAAATAGCACTGCGGAGAACAGAAAGGTTTACCTAAATAATGTATCAGCTATAACTTATCAAAATAATGTATAGAATGTCTTCTGATTTGACCAACACTAAAAAAAGTATGTCTAAAAAAAAAACAGCAGCATGGAGAAGTTTTTGCTTGTCATAAGTTATATGAAAAGCTTCATACATGTTTCCATACTACTAATTTAACCTTCACTGAGGTAACAAAGGATCCTAAAGTACTTATAATAGTTGGGAAAGTAGTCATATCACCTTATAGAAATGTGATGAAATTCATTCCAGAAAAACAGCCATTACCTAACCACATTACTGCAGACAACTTTTAACAACATACCAAACAGCTCCAAATGATCAACAATGTAAGGAAAAGATTAAACAGTTCCTAAGTAATTAGCAAAGCTATAGTCATGTATTCAAAAGTCAGCAATGGAAGCTGAGTGTCTCTTTATATTAACTGGGCTGGGGTTCTTTTTTGTAATCATGAGCAATTCTTTTCAGCTTAAAGCCACTGAGATCTGAAAAAAATCACTTTTAGGCCAGTGTAATTAATTGATATGCCCAGAGTTTAGTTAGGATGTTGATGTCTTGCTATGAGGGGACATCAACCAATAACTTCTCAAGAAGCTATACTTTATATTAGTTTAAAAAAATGCCATATAAATCATGAATAGAGAAGTGAAGATCTCAAGATATGCTTTGGGATTCAGAAATGCCTCATCTATGACTATGTCCAAAACAGCACTATTGACATTGCGTGCACAACAAGCAACAATGCTAATTATACATGCACGATGCCAGGCCAATGGGCACAATGAGCATGGCTGCATTATCTGAGATCATCTGACGGACAGAGTGAGGTAGGCAAATATTGAAGGTGCTTGAGCACTTCTGCTAGTCATAGCAAGCTCATATGCACAGGTTGACAAAAGGTGATGTAATGTATGGTAATATAAATGAGCCACAGAAAAACTCACAGTGAAGTTAAAACACACATTCCGACAGGTGGGGGTGTGGCCAAGGATGAACACAGGGTAGCAGCAGATTACTTCAGCTGCACCAACATAACTACATTAACAGGAAATTATTACTTCAAAACTCAACTAATGGAATAATTTTCTTTCTAAAAACGTTTGGACTATCATTACTTATAATAATATTCAAAAAAGAAAGAATATTTAACTGACTTTCCTGTCAGAAATCCTTTTGGAAAATTCTCTCTCATCATTTGTTCAGAATGAGTTCCAGCAAGGCTAACAGTCAGGATTCCAGCATTAAGAAAGAGCTTCAGACATTATTATCAACTATACAGCAACTAACAACGAAAATGGATAAACTGGATGTTAAAATTGACAATTTTATAGAGAAAACCACAAAACAAATGGATGTGTTACACCAAGATTTACAACATCAGAAAGCCCAGATGACAGGTATAGAAGAGTCACTTAATGATATGGACAACAGAATTAAGGAAGAAGAAATGAACATTGAATTTTTATTGAAACAAAACACCCACCTTCAATCCAAACTAGATGACTTGGAAAACAGATCCAGACGTAACAATATAAGGATTTTTGGACTGCCAGAAAATATAGAAGGTAACGATATTACATCTTTTTTAAACACTTGGCTAAAACTTTAGATCTGTCAGAGGCATTTTCTTTTGGCATTGAAAGAGCCCACAGATCTTTATCCATTTCTAATACAAATAAAAATTATCCTAGATCAGTTATTGTAAGATTTTATCATCTTATGACAAGGAGATGGTATTAAAATCTGCATGGGCTAAATCACCTATAAAAATTAATGAAGCAACTGTGCACTTTGACAATGACTATTCCTCTTTGGTAATATCAAAAAGAAAGGTATTTTTACCATTAATAAGAGAGCTTAAGAAAGCACAGTTCAAAACTCATCTTTTATTTCCTTCCAAACTGAAAATCTTTTTACCTGATAGCCCTAAAATTTTTGAAGACCTGGACTCTGCTTTGGTATATATTAAAAAAAATAAAATACTAGACAAAATAGAAGTTATGGAATGGGCAAGTCCTTTGTTAAAAAGAATGGCAACAGGAACATCTTGGAAGACATCAGAGAAACAAAAGAGACTAAAAAAATAAATGACATGTTTTATATTTCTCTGAACTTTTTAATTACAGTTTCTGCATTTACAAGAAAACCACAAATATCTTAATGATATGTACAAAGTTATACTAATGTGCAAGAACTGAAGTTTGTTTTATGGATAATCAAACTTACATGAGGAACAAATAACCTGATATAAATCAACTTGTTTCTCTTCTGTAACTAAGAGATCTAAGGTTAGTAATATGTTATATCTTTTTTCTTTCTTTATTTTAAATAATAGCACTCTATTTGAACTAAACATATATGGGAGGGGGAGGGAGGGCAGAGAGGGGGGAAAGATGAAAAGAAGGAAAAAGGGGGAAAAATGAAATAATTTCTCTTTAAAATTGTTTATGCTGTTTAAGTAAAACTGTTTTATATTATACTATATTTAAATTGCTTAAACACATAATGTCAAGTAACAAGTTATGATATAACTGTAGCTGACTAGAACTAAAACAGTTATAAGTAATGTGTCTCAGGTTTTGCTTTGCTAGAGGAAACAACAAGTAAATATACTTCTGGGTATATATATATATACATTTTTTTTTTAAGTAACAAGGCTCTAATAATGCTGATGTGTGTTTGTAACATACTTTGGATGAGAGGATGAAATGGGACACATAAATTTAAGAAATGTTTATGTTAAATAGTTTAAGGCTTGGTCTCACTGCCATAGAGACTGCAATGACTTGTGGAATGCTTCGAGAAGGTTTTACACTGTATAAATCCTTTTACATTCAAAATGAATGTTTGTCACTTACCTTTACAAAAATTCCCGCCAGAATGTTATAAGAGACAATTTTAGTTATAGGTATCCTCGTGAATAGTGTCCTAGAGCTGATTTAACAGCTTCAACACTCAGCAAATGCACAGAGAAGCTGAAAGCAGCCATTTTGAACTTTGACCCCTGATTTCACACAGACACGTCGCAAATCCAAGAAGTAAACCAGTTTCAGGAAGTAGAACTGCTGTAAATGTGGTATTGTGATGAAAAATGAACTTTAAGACAACAAAACGTGAGTTTTTCTTTATAATAACTTACTTATTCAAGATGTTACTTATAAAATGTAAAAGTTATAATGATTTTTAATGTCTTAATATGACATAGTAAACAAATGAAATAGCTTAGAATGCATAGTAGCTAAACTCATGCATATATGACTCTGAAAGCTTATATAGTTGCTGCATCTCAATGCATATAGGTGCATATAATTTAATGATATATAACATTATAATGCATTTATTTTAACAAAGATAAAGAAGTATGTGCATTACTATGATTTTATTTCAGCAGAAAGTGTCATGTGATACATTCTAAGCTTCAGTGCAGATATATGAGATATAGCAGGTTTTCATCACAATGATTCATGCATAATTAGAGATCAACATTGCTTTGTAGTCTGTTTCTTTTATCTCATATACTAAGAATAATCATTTTTATTTAAATGGTAAGAACAAATAAGAGAAGGAAGCTTATAGTACATGTAGTTTAAAGTTTTAAAACTACTAATAGTACTGTTATGGCAGAAAATATGAATACTCTAATGTAAATAATATTTTGAGGCATAATAGCCTTAGATAATAAATGTTATTAAATTCATATGAACATAAACATATAATAAGAACCTGTCACTACAAGTTTATATTAAACAACCAAAAGGGTATCTTTTTTTTTTCTCTCTCCTCTGCTCTCTCTTTCAAGATTGTTAGGATGCTTTTATGATAATGTACACATTATATAGAATAGATATACATAACATTGTTAAGATAACTATAAAAGTTTTAATATAATACAAGGGTATTCTCAAGAATAATGTTGGTAATGTTTCTATTTCTCAAAGATGATTTATAATGAGTCATTTATTGTATAAGTTTTAAAGTAAACAAATATTAGATATACATGATACATGTTAGTGATATTGATTATAAGTTCTATTTTAGTTTCTTATATATTATCATAAACATTAGTTAGTGTAAATGTTATAATAACCTATTTCTTAAATTTCATATCTAATTATTACATTAATTACATAATTGGTTTTCTTTTATTTATTATAATGTAAAATAAGAAGCTGTTATATAAATTGTTTAAGTCCTGCTATAATAGATAATCAAAATAATGAGCTTAACCTTAGTTAATAAAAAGTTAGTATTTATTTAATTTTGGTGGCAGCTGGGGTACTGCTGCTTAGGATAGGGAGATAACTTGAGTGGTATTTGTTACTCGAAGTTGGAGTTTTTAACTCCAGGCTGGATGCAATGTTTAATCCAAACAATATTTTCATATGATTTTTGTCATGTGTACATAGTTTTTACATCCACATTACATTTTATAAACTCACTGTCACTACAAATAAAAGTTAAAATTTCACTAAATTTCATAAGATTTTCACTAATTGCAACTATAATTAATATAATACCTAAAGGAGGAGATATAATAGTACTTATTTAGTAAATGCTATTCTATTTATATATTTTATGTGTTTATAAAAGTTAAATGGTAACTTTAAAAGGAATGGATTAAATAACCCATGTAAAAGGGGAAGCTTAATGCGATATATTAATCTTCATAGAGCCAACTTAATATTCCTTCAAGAAACACATCTCCTGAAAAAAGATATAGATAAATTAGCCACTAATAAATATACAATCTTGGTTAGTTCAGAACACACATAAAAAAAAAGAGGAGTGGTTATTTTATGGAACAAAAATATGCCCACACCTAAAATTATTAAGTCTTATAAAGATGACAAAGGAATGTTTTGCCTGGTTACAATACAGATCAATGGGAAAATCTATACATTGATTAATGTATACTGGATACCAGGAATTGGCACTAATACAGAGAAATATCATCTCAATAAGATTATATCATTTTCTAAAGGAGATATTAGTTTAGCAGGAGAGTTTAACTGTATCCTACATGAAAAAGATACTACTACTATAGGAAAAAGGAAAATCACATCTAGTGCAAAACATTTAAAGGATTTCATTAATCTATATCATTTGAATGATATTAATAATCAGGCAGATTCTAAATCATTACCATATACCTTTTTTTCTAACAGACATAGAACTTATTCAAGAATAGATAGAGTCTTTATTTCTAATCAACTGGTAACTGACTTAACTAATTCTAAGATCATTTCATGCCCTATATCGGATCATAATTCAATTGTCTTTGAATTTATGGTAAATATTACTCATAATGTTCAGATTAAAAGAATACCTGCATACCTAACCCAACTAAAAGATTATAAAGATTATATACTTACAGAGGTACAACATTTTTTGGACTTAAACACTACACCTGACGTCTCCATTATTTACATTTGGGATGCTTTAAAATCTTATTTATATGGACAAAGTATCAGATGGTATAATAACAAAAGGAAAACTTGGGACAGGGAATTAATAGACATACAAAATAAATTAGACTCATATAAACATAATAAGGAAAATATTATGGACAAAAAAGTCATTGAGGAAATAAACAAATTAAATGAGAAATACAAAGAAAGTTTAAATCACAAAGTCAAAATAACATTAGAGAAATACAAATTTTTGTCTTATTCAATAAGTCCCAAATACTTACATAGACTTAAAAATAAAACGAAAAGGCTTAATAAACAAAATCACATCAAAGAAATTTTTTCTTCAAGGAAAAAGAAGAATGTTTCTAGTTTACCAGAAATATTAGATGAATTTAGAAATCACTTTCATAACATTAACCATAATAACATTAATATGGAGTCTAAAGATAGAATAAAGAACTTTATAATTACAAACATGAACAAAAAACTTAATAAACAACAAGCTGGATTAATAGATAGAAATATTTCATATACAGAGCTTATCACACAAATAAATAAACTTAAATTAAACAAAGCACCAAGTAATGATGGTATTATTCCTGAGATTTATAAAATCCTTCCTAAGAGTACCTATTCATTAATACATAAGGTTTTTATTTCAGCTCAAAATTAATTGATAATTCCCCCATCTTGGCAATACACATTTATTTCACCAATCTTGAAACCCAATAAAGATCCAACTAGTTGCACATCATATAGGCCCATTTCACTACTTAATGTTGACTACAAAATGTTCATGAATATATTTGCTGACAGATTAAAGACAATCATTCCGAGTATAATAGATATAGATCAGACAGGCTTTATTACAAATAGAAATACTTTTGATAATATAAGGAGAACTTTAACTCTGATTGATTATGCAAACAGAAAAAAATAGATTTGACACTCATAAGCCTTGATATAAGTTCAGCATTTGACTCAGTAAGTTGGGACTATCTGTTTATCTTATTGAAGTGTACAAATTTCTCTAATACATTTGTGTATTTAATTGAACATTTATATAAAGGAACGTTGGCATACATTAAAATTGGAACATATGTCTCACAAAAGATACCCATATTAAAAGGCACAAAACAAGGGTGTCCACTTTCACCATTGTTATTTACTTTAATAATGGAGCCTTGGGCTAATTTGATTAGGAACAGCAATGATATAGATGGATTTGGTATAGACGAAAATACAATATCTAAAATCCAACTTTTTGCAGATGATGTTTTAATTACATCAACAGGGACAAATTCTTCTATGCGGTCATTATTTGATAAGATGACAGATTTCAAGAATATTTCAGGATTGATATTTAATGAAGAAAAAACTAAAATATTACCAATATACACAGGGAAAAACGTTCTCACTAGTGATTTTCTTAAATACATACCCAATTCAGGTCAAATAACTTATCTAGGCATAATATTAACTAAAGATATTAAATCCATTATACATCATAATTATAGTAATTGTCTTCATAATATACAAACTCATTTCAATAGCTGGAATAATATGTTTTTTACCATGGAAGAAAGACTCACAATTATTAAAATGATAATATTCCCGAAGACATTATACATAATACAATCAATAATACTCCCACCTACAAAAATAATTATTAAGAAATTAAATTCACAAATGTTAAATTTCTTATGGGCACCTAATAGACCTAGGATTGCATTAAAGAAACATACTAATAGTTGGTCCCAAGGGGGTATAGCATTTCCAGACTTTGATTTATACACTATCTCTTCTATTATAAAAGTTATAACATTACTAATAGATCAGTCGTATGTTGCAAAATGGAGGGAATATTGGGAATTAATTAGCATGCACTTCACAAAAATATCATTAACACACAAAAATACTATTATAAACAATCCCATGTTATGGTTACTTAAAGAGTTTTGTACCTCATCTATTACACCAAAATATATAACTAGTTACCCATTAAATATTATTATTAGATATCATAATTTTATATATACGCATCCTAAGTATAAGGAATGGAATTTTATCTTATTTCCCATATTATATACACAAGGTATTCTTTTATCATCCACCTCTGAAAGAACTCTTCTAGTCACAGAGAATAATTTAAAGTATTGGTATCAGATGCTGTCAGACAATAAAGTAAAAAATGTAGACTTCTTAAAGCAAGAATTTGACTTGAGAGAAACGTGTTGGTTAGAGATTCAGACTTTTAGACATCATCTTGCTAACAAACTTGACTTAATGTCTTTAACAATTAAAGAATCTGTTCCAATATTGATTGACTACTTGATACTAAATTTACAACAAAGGGTTTCTGATAAAGGTAAGCTCTCACATATACATAAAAGTATTAGAGATGAAACCTATTATAGTTCAGATAATTACTGGAATTATTTCAATTCCATTAATGGTGAATTACCAAAACAACAAGATATACAATATATATTGGAATCTGCTTATAAAACTAATTCTTCTATTAATTGGAGACTTTATACCTGGAAATTTTTACATATATCTTTCTATACACCCCTAATGATGAAAAAAATTAACAAAAAAGATAACATATGTAAGAGATGTACTGTAGAAATAAATGCTGATTGGGCACATATGTTTTACGATTGTATAAAACTGAAGGAATATTGGATGTTAATCAATGATTTTTTGCAGGCTCTTTTTACAGATAATTTCATAGTCTCTAAGTCACTTATATTATTTAACACCCCTGTTCCTAAATGTGTTAAAAAAGTTAAACTTCCTTTACTATGGTCAATTCTAGCAGTGGCTAGAAAAATAATAACTAGAAACTGGATTTCAGATACTCCTCCTCCATTTAATGAATTTAAAAATGTTATGATTGAAGTATGTCATATGGAACTAATGACAATAAAGTCAAGAACCATTAGGAAAACATCTTACTATAATATATGGGTTACCTTACAAAACTTGTTAAAACAGTCTTAGTTTTATTAGTAAGATGTTACAGTTTAATTAATTGATTTAATCTAGAGTGGATGTCTTTGTAAATACTTTAGTTGTCTTATTAGATGTTATAATTGTTTATATGTTAACTGCTTGCATAAGATTGTCATAATATTAATTTTGTATGTTAAAATTAATAAACTTGTTTAAAAAAAAACACACACATTTCAAGGGAATGTTAAAACAGTGTTGATGACAGAAAACTGAATACTGCAAAACAACATACGACAACCAGGGGATTAAAACACTGAGCACTGGAAGCTGTTACACACATGCATTATGTTTACCTTATTTCAAATTAGCACATTAGGTTATTCATGCATGATATGAATTTTCTGCATTTTTGCCATTAAATGAAAAATACCATTTCTTTTTGTTTATAGCAAGAAAAAAATGTAGGCTTCAAATGATTAGAAACCAAGCCATTTGTACTGCTATTCTCCACAGCAGTGCATTTTCTAGGGAAGCCATTGATGCTGTGAGACTGTAAGGGGTCATTAAAAAGACAGACATCAGGGAAATGCAATACACTTGTAAAATGAATACCGAACAGTGTAAAATACCCTAAAACCCCAATGGGAATCGAGCATTTCACCCAGTACATTGACACGGTAGAAATCAATTCACAATTACACTGAGGCATTGAAACAAAATAAAGTAATTCACTTAAATTGTATTTTACATTTGCCTCCTGACACACATCTGTGCTTAGCTCATTTGCATGGCAGATAGCAAAATTGTAGCTCAGTCCAAGGATTACTCTTCATTTTTGCCATAAGGACGGATATTTTTTTTTGGTTGTATGTGTGCATCGATGTAGCTCTCTGTGACCTGTTGTGCAACACATGACCACAAAAAGATGATTTTAATATATGAGCCTGATTTGGGTATCTTGTGGTATCTTCATCTATTTTTTGGGCAGATTAAAAATGGAAATGGAAGTATAAGGCAGAGATGAAAAGGGGACAAGTAGAGAATAGAACACAATGTGAGCAAATGAGGAATGAGCAGGATGGAAGTGGGACAGGAGCATACCTCTTAGCTTCATAGCTCAGTAATGATGTTTAACTATGACAAATATTTGCAATTATTTACTGAGAGTAATTATCAATGACTTTTCAGACAGCTAGGCTGAACAATCATGAGCATTAAGGAAATATTTAGGATGTTGAAAGGTATGGATCTGAGTAATTTTTGTGGGACAGATACCTTTTTATTTTTTTAAAATTTTTTTTTATTATTTTGAAGGCAAAGATGGTGAAGGAAACCCCAGGAAGTAAGGGGTGGGTAACAGAAGGGTAGGTTATATAGCAGGGACATGCAGGGTGTGGGGTAATACAATGACAGAGGTCAAGCAAAATAATGTATCAGAAAGCAGACAAAAAAAGAAGACAATGGTGAAGAAAGAAATGTGCAACATGCAGGGGTGGGCACTGACACAAAATGGAGGCTAAAACTGGGTTTGAGGATATGAATGGGCATCCAGAAATACAGTCTCCACCAGCTTCGATCTGGTGGGAAATTACCCTTCTCCCTGGGAGATGTCACCACTGGCTCATGCCTCAAAAACTGGAGACAGGTCTGAACAGTGATGTGACTCAGTGATTCACTGGATCATGGTCTCTTTAAGCCCAATGTGGGCATGCAACCCCCTATTTATTATCTCCCCAACAAGCTCTAACAGCTCCTGATGAATGACAAAAATGTCATCATCACTTGCACTGCCAACGGCAGGTACCAACGTCAATGTTCCATCCTCCAGTTTATAGCTACCAGATGCTCATGGTGTGGGTGGGGCAGGAGATATAGCGACAAGTATGGCAGGCTGAACCCAGATGTGCTAGGTGCCTCTCATGGTTGTGATAGTGGTGTTGCTGCAGCCACCTGTATGGTGGACAACATGCCGTGATGATATAGTCAGTGCAAGTTATTTTGTCGCTGCATATAATTGTAACTGAAATAGAGAGAAAATACAGTAAATAAATCTATGAAACAGAAAGGACAGCAACAAAGAGGGTCAGGGAAGAGACACAGAAAAACAATAAAGATGCTTTTCTAACAAATTTGGTACTCATAAAGTGAAGCAAAATTACTTTTTAATAGTAGGTCTTATGCAGGTATGTCATCAACTTGTTTTTCTGAGTAGTACATGTGGGGAGGGGCTGAGCCAGAAACATTCTCACATGCTGTCTGGCATGAGATCATACTACGTGAAGGAACTATGTATCAGGGAAGCACATCTGTGATTGTGAACATTGATGCTATTTCAGTTTTGACAAGAATACAACTGTACATATATATAAGAAACATGCTGCTCATACCATAAATGTGTCAAGCAAAGGTGATAGACAAGGAGCAAAAACGTCTACTGTATATTATGAAAAGCTCAGACAAATAATAGGTATGGATATTACATCTATGGACCTTGTAGAGATACATAAATATTGCTGGGACAACACATATAGTCTGCCATGAAAATAGATTTATTTCTTTGAGGGGGATTGAAGTCACAGCTATCCTAAAAATCTCAATGTATATATATATATATATATATATCTATATACATATACTTAAAATGATGAGCCACTTGTCCACTTATAGAAGGAATGGTATGCATAAGCCCAGTTCTAATGTTGCACAATCATACTAATTCCATTCTGATATGCTAGTACTATACTGTGTGCGACTACTAGATAAATGTTATACCAGAATTACTTTTATTGGCTACATCTGCTACTTTTCAAACAGATACATCTTTCATAACAGCGGGTATACTTATCCCAGTGTCCTCCGGTGCTCTTAATGGCTACATCTGCTACTATTCAAACAGATGCATCTTTTATAATAGCGGGTATACATATCCCAGTGTCCTCTGGTGCTCTTGTCTGTTGCTATGCATGTCATTGTTCCTTTTAATCTCTGCAAGGGCTGAAGATGTAAAAAGGGCATAAATGAAAAATGTAGATGGCTTATATTGGCAGGGTATTTGGTCAGGGAAAGCTGTATACTTACAGTACTAAGGTAGTGAGATTGCCATAATTTCAGCCTCCCTCAGTCATGGAGGTCAGTCTTGAATCAAGTCAAATCACTGTAGTAGTGATGGCACTGTTCCCCTATATGTAGGAAGCCAGTAGTATGGCTGACAGCATCTGCCAAACTATTCCAGACATCAGCCATACACTGTAACCCAGTATAGCCATCCTGCAAGAGTCTCTACATCTACTGCTTGTGGAGGATGTCCAGAAAAATATTGGATTCCTTCTTACACCACCTTTTTGCTCTAAAAGAAGCACTACCCTTACATTCTCTAGCCATGATTGTCTCACCTTCAAAGATCTCAGGTAAACTGGCAGAGAATAGTTCTCTTGTGTCTTATTCATTGTGTAAAAACAAGCTGTGATGCCCCACCACTAGCCCAGTAATCAAGGAGCCTCAATCATTACCACTGGCAACAGTGGAGGACATGAACACTGGGAGGATGACAGGTACACACACAGTATTTCCAGATGCAGATCTCTATCTCGAGTTCAATTCCCTTAAGAGCACACAGAGACCACAGTCAGTCTGGGGCTGGTTTCTCTTTTCCAGATCCCCAATAAGACTCCTCACTGGAACATCTATAGAGTTGAGATCTCAGCTGAATGACCAAGACAAGGCCTCCAGCACCCTCTCTGTCCAACCAGTGCTTCATGCCCCTGCTGAAATAGTTGACACACACATATTCTTTGAGGTTTGATTTACACACACACACACACACACACACACACACACACACACACACACACACACATATACCTGGGAAAGGCTGGTACAAGTTTACTAGCTATGCCGTCTTCTGCCCAGAATATAAGGTAGTCATTACCTACACCAGTCACTCCTTTTCAGCTACTTTAAAGCCCTTAACAAAGGGTGTCCAGTCTTACTGTGTAATGTTACTACCAATACAAATGGTAGTTTGATCAAGAGCAAGGCTATTAGGGGTGGCCCACAGTGTCACCAAATAAATATCCAAGTACTCTCAGAACTTAAATATGTCTCACAAATATCAGCCATAATTATATGTTTAAATATATTTAATAATAAATAATAAACGAACAAGAAAATACTCAGTAAATAATCACAGTTACATCAGAGTTTAAAATCACAGGAAACACTTAAAACAACATTGCAGGACATTCTCAAATAAATACAGAAAACATCTAAGCTATACTTCCTTATATGCTTGACTGAATCTAAGAGAATTACTTTACCCTAGTTAACTTACAGAGCAAGGTTAGTGTGGTGAATGGGTCATCTTGTCAGGTCAAAGACAGAATACAGAATGTTTTGTCTCCGTCTCAGAGAGTTCTTAAATTAATATCTCAAATATTACTGATAGGTTGGCTTGCAGGATGACATCACTTCTTGCCAACTGACTTTAGTTCTCAAGCTAATCCAACATTGATAGAAATTGCAGCATTTATCATCTACCTGTGAAAATACATAGCCCCTAGATCTTTGCAAATCCTGGAAGACATAAAACAATGAAACACTTAAAAGACAATGCAGAAGGCTCCCTGGTTTTAGACATCCTGTCTCCTTGTTGCATTGAAACCATCTTTTATGGCACCGTTATGAAATTATTTAATTTCAACTATTTTTCTGAAGTTTTGCAAGTTAACCTTCTATGTTGCAGTTTCCATAGTTAAAATATATACATTTACACAGTTACAATAGTTTATGTACATTTCTGTTCTCTTCCAGTAGGGTATACTGTGGACACATCTCTAAGCTGAGTACTCTACAAAATATCTCTTCAGCACACGTCTGTACAAACCATCTTATATGACATACAGTTCTAATACATTTGTAACAACAATATGAATTATGTTGATATTCACAAATGACATGATTATTTATAAAATTCCATCTAGCTATGCTGGCAGTATCTCCTTTTGTCACACAAGCACCAAGTACTTCATTTGTGTAATGGAAGACAATTTAATGAAATATAGGTATTGTGTTATTAGGCTCCAAAGCCCCTTTAAGGTGTGAAACATGGATGTCTTGCATCCCTTTGTTTGTTACTGACAATAAATGATGAACAGTGACTCCATCTTTAGATGGTTAATTATGAGATGACAATTCTCTCCAACCTAACATAACTGTTTTTCTGCTCATGCATGGAGTTTACCACAGTGCTAAGGTGTGTTCACAGCATTATTTAGTAATCTGCATTATGTTTATCATGCTCAGTCATTGAGCACATTGAGAGATAAAGAAACAATAATGAGATGAGTCCTAATTAGTATAGTCATCATGGCCAGAGGGGTGAATCCACATAATATAAGCAGAACCAGAAGACCAAAAATTCATTGTGCAGTGGAAAAACTACTTTGAGAAGGGTTTGAATCCTGCAAACTAAGTTTCCAAAAAGCTTTTTCATTCTGACTCAGATATAAGTGCCACTTCTTAACAATTAATTCAGTCATATAATGTTACCTTTGACTGTTCATATACCGTAATGCCTGTGGGGAATGTCACTTTATCAGTTCTTTTAAGATGTGCTTGGGCAGAGCTGTCTTAGAAGGTACACTGCAGGTGTACTGCAATTAGACATCTGTAGACAGCTGTTAAGATTGATAGTAGTCATCCCCTGTACTAAAATAATGCTCATTACTGTTTTACTGTTCTTTGCCTAGCAAATATGTCATTAGACACACAACCTTACGTAAATTGTTGTTGCATTTATTTTATTTATTTATTTATCATTTGTTGACCGGGAAAGTCCGACTAGGTTCCACAGAGCCTGTTTTCAGTGGAGGCCTGGGGAGAAATGCTCCAGATGCATGTCTTTGGAATGTCAAGGTCGTTGCATACTTTCACTTCAGTAATTGTTTTGCAGAATTTATGTTATTAGTACATATAGCATTCCTGATATTTCATTAATAGGTTCATAGGTTCATAGGTTGGTACTAGGCTATCAGCCCTAGGGCCTATACAAGCCTAGCCATAACAATTCCCTGGCTATTTCTTCCCACAGTATTTACTTCCCTGGACCCCTGTCTAGCAATGATTGTGGGCAGATATATATTACTGTCAGGCAGGCACTGAGAGTGATATTAAGCCTAGTAGAATAGCAGCATTGTACAGATTATTTTAGGGCTATGCAAGAAAAAGATTATTAATTCCTGTGTTTTTCCTGCCAACAGACCAATACCTAAAAAGGGGACCTAATCAAACTGCAAAATCTGGAAACCCCATCTACATCAAAACGCAAGCCAAAATTTTTGGATGATGAAACTAAGATAATATTATGGGCCCGCTGTCTTCATGCCCAAATGCTCTTCAATATATATGTCACTGACCAGCCCTTCCTTGACCATGCTTGGGCTGATATAATCACTGATGTAACTGTTGCAGGTGGCCATGCCCAGAACTATAACATGGACTGTCACTGGTGCATAGATATGATTTTTACTGCCACACAATGAGCAGGGACTCCTACACAGGAATGAAGGCCAAATGGCAGTGGCCACTGAGTAATCCACCCCTTACAAAAACACAGAAGTTTCTGCCCTCTTTGAAAGACATTATGACCTCCACAGAGTTTCACAGAGTAGTGCTAGATATTGGGGTTGAGCTGAACAGGTCCCAGACAGTAGCACAGAGTATCAACCACAGACGGCCCAGGTATGTAGTTCTACTACATATTAACTATAGCTGTAAACCCTTATTAACAACTCGCTATTGTGATATTTCTTAAATATGTCCATCTGCACAAAGGGGCATTAATAGTAATCATATTTTATATTTGTAAAACTATCAGTTGCATGTGAATTTGTGATGATGGGTACTACTTTCACTGTGTAGATTGCTTCAGTGTGTTCATAGATTAAATTTTATCCAGCATTAGCACTGTGGAACTGCCCCTTTCCTATGGTGGAGGATCTGTTGCTCTGATACTGATGCCAGGCATGAACAGGCACAGATAGGGGATGCTGAGTGTATAGTGGACATAGGGAGTGTGACCCAGCATCTCCTACTCCCAGTATGGGCACAGTCTCTATGCTTGTGGTTACCCAGAAAGCACAACCATCTAAAAGTGGACAGGTTGATGGGGACACCCTAGATCAGGAAATTGGAGCTGCTCCTACATCAGAGATGTCTTTGTCTACCCCTAGAAAGAACTCATAAGCAGGAGGTCCACCCAGAGAGGATTGGCATTGGTGCTCACCAGAGGTATGGCTGGCACCCATCCCATGAGGTTGGTGTGTCAGTAGATGCCACAAAATGTTTGTGCAGGATCATCATAGAGGCACCATAAGAACCAAAGCAGAGATTGTGAGGGTGGTTGAGGTTGTGCACACTGAAACACAGTAGTGCACAATCCATATATGTGATTCATTGGATAGACTGACTCACACATTGGACCATGCAGTGTCTTCCCTGGTTATCTGATAGGAGTGAGAAGTTATCCTCATGGCCAGACATCTGTGGCATCCATAGATGTTAGTCAACATGGCCATGGATGGCAGAGCTTCAGGTCCAGCTCCAGCAGTGCTACAACTTCCACAGCAGCATTGTTTGTGGAGGTGTATACACCCAAGAGAGGCCAACCTTGTGGTCATGGTCATCATGGTGCTGGCACATCTGCTGAAGAATGTTGATATAAGTCATGCAACACCCTAGCACAGAGCCAAGGTCATGATTTAGCCAATGCAACTCCTAGTACAGTAGCTCTCATGAGTGGGGTAGGCACAGGAAGCCAAACCCTCTGTCATGCATGTCTTCAACTTGCACAGTAGATCATCATAACTCCATGTGATGAGGCTGTGTCCCTAAACACAAACACACTCACACATACACACACACACACACACACACACACACACACACACACACACGCGTGCACACAGACACACAGACACACACACACACGCACATGCACACACACAGACGCGCACACACACACACACACACACACACACACACACGCACACACACACACACACACACACACACACACACACATACACACACACACACACACACACCATCACCATCACTAACACAGCACATCACGCACACCTACTGACCCTGGCCCTTTCACATGTTAGTATCTCCTCCCAAGGAAGTTCTCATAATGCACATTAATTCACTTTTTGTTTTGGTACACCATAGGACTCACACTCAAACACTTCCCTGAGATAGACATGCACTTCTGCAATCTCCTCCCCAACTGTACAAATGTCGATTATTGTGCCTTGCTCTTTGTACATTGTTACTTCAGTTGTCTATGTCTGATGCACTGCAAGGCCACCTTGTGTATAGGTAAACACAGTTTGCCATTTTTGTATACATCATTTTTATTGTATATTTGCTTAGCTCTTGTATGGTTATGTTGCAAAGCTACATGCAATGCACTGCCTCTTCTGACTCCTCATCTGTTTTAGCTACTTCTGCCTGTAGTGCCAGGAACTGTTCTCCCTGCAAATGGCCACACTGATGTAACTTCTTCCTAAAAATTATATTATGTAACACAGCAGATGTGGTCAGTATTTTTGTGCATGTGTCAGGTCATACCACAGGGCACCACCAGGTGTATCCAGATAATGAAAGCGTGACTTCAGCTGCCCAAACACATGCTTATTTGTGATAGTACATGGCTGTATCCCTGGTCAGTTTGATTGTGTGAATTTCTGGCAAGTGTCATAAACTAGGGTTATAGGGCATATCCAGCATCATTCACAAGATTGCACTATAGGAAGCCACACCTTATAAACTGTTGATAAAGGTCATTGGTTTGCCATATGTGTGAGCTGTGAAAACTGCTTAGGTAGCCTTCTCACACACTGCAGATAGTACCCTATGCATTACAGAGCACCCAGCTGTTGATGGAGTAACATCCTTTGTGGTTCACATGCCTACTTCCCAGTTCATCAGGTGAGATCTTTCTTCACTTTGAGTTCAATCTATGGCTCCCAAAACCTCAAGGAAATGGGCTATGTAACAAACCTCTGCCTGGAGTTTATTCTCTCCTAAGTTTGTTTGGAAACCACTTATGCACCTTAACATGATGCAGCATGGCATCAAGGAACTGATGAAGTATTCCTGATGCAGATGCATTAGAAACCAACAATGTGACCCCAGCAGGTAGCTAAAAGCTACTCATACTTTTGTGTCTACTGAGATATGCACTCCACGACACCTATAGGACTGCAGACAAAGCCACCATATGTCAACAATTTCCTGCATGGTGTCACTGTCCACACAGTACTGGTACACTGCATCTGTGGCTGTGTAGGTCTCTGTTTAGAGCATTGGGCTTGTAAATGGCGGATCAGGATTTCAAATCTCATCAGGGCATTGTGGTTTAGTGTGACTTTCTGAAGGTAGTTCGATACCTCATTTCTACCTTATAATGAAACACAGCATTTTGGTCATCTGACCTGGCTGTACAGATGTGAGCACACCAATAAAGCTGAGAAAAAGCCAAAAAAAACATCCTAAAACACTTCTTTATTACAAAAGGATGAGCACTTTCATGGGGTTACCGCTTCATCAGATCCATAGATTTTTGTTGTTTGTGAGCCACCTTTGGCAGGAGTGTGTACTGTTTATTTCATTTTGTTCTGGCCGTACAGATGAAAGACTAATCAAAGCTAGTTCCCTCTGAAGTTTCCCTCAGGATAACTGGTGCTCAGCAGACATGGTTTTATCTGGTAAAATGATGGCTGAGGTGTGATCCCCTGGCACGTGGGAGGAGTGCACCACCAGCCTATCTCATCCATCTTGTCGGGGTGGTGGAAAGTGTGTGTACCTGGGGGACCGAAAAGATGGTGAACTATGCCTGGGCAGGATGAAGCCACAGGAAACTTTCTTGGTGGTCTATAGCAGTCCAGTGTCATGGACAGTATGAAATGTTAAGAGAAGTCAGATAACCAGGCACCTCCTGAGGTGACATCATGCACAGTCAGCTGCACTAGCTTCTATGAGATCCTCTTGGAGATACTCATTTGCGATAGCTGTGTCAACCCCTAATAGGGTGCACTACTTTATGAACTGCCTAATCATGAGTATATGGTTGTGTACAGACCTAAAGTGGATGCAGCTGCATAGAATTCAAATATATCTGAATTGTTCCATCATTTTTGTTTGCCTCAGTAGCATACTCAGCACTTCATTATATAGTCATTAGTGTATAGCATGGCTGACTGTGTTATTTTGGCTGGCCATGTCATGTTGCTGTTTTTTCTGAATCACACACATCCTGTATATGGCTGCTCATCATACAAATTAACTTACCACAATGTGGCAAAGTTCTCTGAATTCATTTTCTGATCAAAAATATCAAATAGGAAAGTTCAAACTGTCTGTAAATTTACAACAAAGGAAATCTGAGCATAACGTTAATAAAGGATACTCTCTACCTAGCTCCCTATCAGAAATCTGAGGACAGATATTATGATCCTAATACTTCAAAAATAGTCTGTGATTCAAACAAAAACTATTAACTCTGAAGCTTGCTGTTTCATGTTTTAAGCATTTTTGCAGGAGCGGGTTTCATACCCTTGCACCTACCCAACGTCAGAGGCTGTGTCCTCATATGACTGCTGCTTTCATGTACTATCAGTGAAATCACTGTGCTTTGAAATAGGACAGCATAGGCTCACACGTGCAATACATTCCTTCACCTTTGCACTTGCAGATCTATTCTTCTGATGGTCGCAGTTATTGTCTCTTTTCAGATATGACATAGAGGCGGTTATGGTCATGCGTGTCTTAGTAAAAAATTGGAATCCGTAGTAGTGAGTTGAAAGAGACAGCTATGAATTTCATTTTTCATTTTACAGAGCAGTATAAGCTTAATCCATTATCAGATCCAGGTATTTGCTTTCTTAAGATTAATAAATGTTTTCTTCAGTCTTGTGTTTAACATATGTTCAATATATCTGAAATCAGTAAAGTTCAGAGAAAGCATGAGAAGCTATTCAAACTATGCACAACAAGCCCCAAATAAATTTTAGAGGTGGAGTAATGCCAACCCCCTTTGTGACATGATAATTGCTTTTAAATTTTCCTTAAGCGTACTCTTCATATTTCAAGAGTAACTATACACCTGACAAATAATGTTTTATATCCTTGGGTGTTTCCCAGTGAGTTTAAATTTTTCTCACCATTTTGAGGTTTCATATCTCTGTCAACACTCACTGACAACCGTACATTTTGTTAAATTACTGATAAATTGGAGTAATAATACAGTACAAATGTTCATTACGTTTTGGCTGACAGCCAGATAGATACATTTCTCCCACTCCCTCTCTCAGTACCTAATGTTTTCTATAGCAGTTATCCATCTGCACTATGTTACCCATAAGGACTACATACAATACTACTGTATCAAAACAAATCTAATGTGAATTTATTTGTTATCATGGGACGAATGTGCACTGATCTGGGACTACTGTTCATACCATTCAGTATATGTAACCAGTCCAGTTAGTCACTCCATTATCTGCCTTCCAGAATAATGATTGTCATACCATGCTGACATACTCAGACAGTCTGATGTACTTCAGTTCAGAATCCCGTTTCACTAACTTAATTTGATCACCAGTTTCTGAGATTTGACAACTTTCTCCATTGCTCCTGGCACTGAGCATTTCCTACAAATTCCCAGAAATTTGCTTCACTTATTTTTAGTCAGATTGCAGAGAAAATTTCAATTATTCATTTTAATCAATTCCCCTGAAATATAATACATTAATTTTCCTTACTCTGCCTCTTCCTTGCAGATGCATATTCATTTAATATATGTTTATATATACATTTATTTTATGTGTATAAATATTCTTATATGCTTATATAGATGTTTTTATTTATTTATTTATTTACCATTTGTTCACTGGATAAGCTGACTACACATTAACCCTTTTCAGCCACAACCCATGCTCTAAGAAAATACATCACAGACTTTCTAATCAACAATATTATATGCAGAATGAGTACATAGCAACACTGAGAACATATTGGTAAGATTAAATGCAGACAGGGTAAGATTAAAATGTCCAGTCGGCTGGAGTGCGGGGAATGCCTTCTGCATGGAGTCTGCATGTCCTACCCTCGGTTGGGTGGGCGTTTGAAAGACATGCGTAAATGGGCGTGCCTTTGTTGAATGTTGAACGTCGAGCTGGCACCTCGGTGTTCATGAAAATCTACTGCCAATCATTAGCAGACCGGAGTTCCGCTATGGCGACCCCTATACATGTGTACCTATACTTGTAAATATATGTATATACTCATATACACATGCGAAATATATGTCTGTAAGATGCCACATTAAGAGACTGAGATAAGTTTCTTAAAATATATTCTATTATTCGTGATAAGGGATGGTAAGTTCCCTAACCATTTTCATTGTGGCAGTTACAAACAGATTAATGGCCTGATTCCAAAAGACTAGCTCTTACAGCCAGAGGGTCCTGCAAGAGGGCTATGAAGGGGCTTAGTATAAGACTGTAGACTGGAATTTATCCCAGGCTGTCACATGTGCAACTGGCAACTTACGCGTGTGGAACAGTGCTGTCAACATTACTATTACTTGTGGCACCTCAATCCTGATGTCTTACAGCAATAGAAGGATGAAGTTAAAAAGTGGGCACCACCTATGTACTTTACGTAAAATTTATGTTAGCTACAGACTTAAACTGGCTATAAGTGCCATACACAAATATTATGCAATGTCCTCTCATCTTTCTAGCCCCTAGCAATATCAAAGGGAATAGGCAGCTGCACATCAGAAGACTATAGTGCCTAAGATAATGCAATCTTCTGATGCCCTGTATTTAGCATTGTTTTGGAATTATCAATGCAAAAATGAACAAGCAATATTTGATGCCTAGAGATGCCAGTAGGATGCAACTGTATTAACACCTGGAGGCCTCACTAGACTGCAATGAATTAAATTGAGAAGTATTTTTTGTCCCGCAAGCATATTATGTTTAAGCTCATTATATTCAAAATATACGGGTTTCAGTTTTTCATTGCATTTGTACTTCTCTCCCTCGCTCCCCTTTGTCATTATCCTTTCCATTACATACATTCATTTTCTTTATTATTTTGTTCTCTCCGTATATTTTACTATTATATGTAGCAGCAGCAAGCCAGCCTGCACCCATACCTCTTACAAGGCCTGCTGGCACCCCCATAGGACGCATCAATAGGATTGGATGCTTTTTTGGTGCGTCTTTGTGTGTGTGTGTGTGTGTGTGTGTGTGTGTGTGTGTGTGTGTGTGTGTGTGTGTGTGTGTGTGTGTGTGTGTGTGTTTGATCACAACATCAATTACACTGTCACAAAAAGCAAACCAAAACTAGGCACCTGAATTCTAGCAGATAGGCAAATTAAATCCTATCTGACCCATCAAGCAGAAACTCATTCATTTTAGACAATACTTATTTCACCTACTCTACACATCCCAAGTGCTAATCAAAGAACAAAAAAAAAAACAATTCTGAACAAAGTGGAAAGGTCCTACCCCAAAACAGCTAAATACACAGCCAACCTCCCCATTGAAATGCACCACTGTCTGGTCTTACAACAGTTACAATGGCTAGCCCTCCAAAAAACCTTAACATTAGCTCACCTCAAAAATGCTCTTAATGTCATTCACAAACCAAACACCCACTAATCACACACATCATAAAAATATCAAACACCTAGGAATCTCATATCTCCATGCCTACATCAAATTGTCTTCCACAAATCTAACAATCAACATAGAGATATTCAGTACTCAGTCTACAATGCCAAGTTATGAAACTAGATATGGCGCACTGAGTGGTGCACAGCTATGGTTATCCCACTCCACAAGGGAGGATCCGCCTTGGATCCCAGGAACTACCGTCCCATCAGTCTGACAAGCCTGATCTGCAAGGGCATGGAACGCATTATCCTGGAACTTATAAACAAAGACATTGGCAACCTTCAAACACTGGACACCACCCAGTTTGGGTTTGTGAAGGGCCAATCTTGTCTCCTGAATCTGATTGACTTCTTTGAATCAGTCTCCAGAGCTGTGCACGATGGTAAGGAAGTCCACATAGCCTATCTGGACCCTGCCAAAGCCTTCAACACCATCCCCCACTCTGGAATCATAGATAAACATACTACGCTGGGCATAAATCCCTACGTCACTCGATGGGTTGCCAACTGGCTTACTGACAGAACCCAGAATGTAAAAGTAGCCGACTCCAAATCCAGCTCCAGACAAGTGACAAGTGGAGTACCTCAGGTTTCAGTCCTGGGACCACTCTTGTTTGGCATCTACTTCTCTGAAGTACAGGTCAACACTAAGGGACTCTGGCTAACAAAGTTCGCCGATGACTCCAAACTGGGAGCCATTATTGAATCCCCAAATTATGTGGATACTCTACAAAAGGGCCTTACAGAAACAGATGCCTAGTACCAGAGCCATGGGCTCAAGCTTAATGCCAAAAAATGTATAGTTATCCCCTTTGGAAAAAAAAACATGTACCCATTAATTACCACATAGGTGGCAGGACACTAAACATCGAAAGTGTAATGAAAGACTTAGGGACACAGGTGGACAGTGGTCTCACTTTCGATAACCACATCACCACAACAGTCAGGAAATCCTTCTATGTGGCACACCTCATCACTAAGGGCTTTTCATCCAGAAAAAAGGAGGTCATTGTCCCACTGTACTCATCCCTCATTAGACCCATTATAGAGTATAATGCCCCATTTGGTATGTACGTCACAAGACATCTGCAACAGCTGGAAAGGCCACAGAAATACCTCACTAAAAGAATGACAGGCCTAAAGCAGATGCCATATGCTGACCGTCTAAAAAACTCCAGCTATACTCTGTGGCATATCGTCTACTCAGAGGCGATCTCTGCTTAACATACAAGACCATGTCAAACCCTGAGCAGTTG